>NC_071667.1:61735769-62040384 GCF_028554725.1 Zeugodacus cucurbitae
ATTTGTGTGTGTCAATTTGTGCTTCATCGCCTCACCAGCCAACATAAGCGACATTCTAAGCAAATTTATCGTCGCAATTTGTAAACAACATTTCAATAATGGCCATTGATGTGAGCGGCGACGACTGCAGTCACTCATTTGGAGATCTACGAGTACGAGTACGAGTACGTCTATGAGTATGCTCCGGTCGGTCCGTATATGCATTTATGTGTAAATTTCTGTCATTATAGTAAAACAACTTTATTTCTAGCATTGTTTGTAGCGGATTTGTTGTTCATGTTTTGCTTTTGTATAAGGAGATTCTAGTGTGGCAGAGTCGCATTTTTGTTGCAGTAGCGCTTTTGTCTGACAGCGAGTGGCATTGTGTCAACTGTCAACACCGGCATAAATTACCAACCTAATTGGCTATATAGGCCATTAAACAAGCGCTTATTCGGGCAGTTAGTGCATTTATTCGCATTTAAATAGCGATTATTTTTCAAATATGCGAGCGACACGTGACAATAAGGAAAAACTTAGGAAAACGTGGAATACTAATGTAATTAAATGTATTTCTATCGAATGAGTATCCCTTGAAGGTCGCTAAGTAGGAAAACTCTTAGAAAAATATGATGACTAAGAGAGAAGAGCTAACGGTAAACACAAAAACGCTGTTATTTACTAAGCGAGCGTCAAAAGAATGCTTGCTAAACAAGAAACGATTACGATTCCAAAAAGAGTTGACCAACCTGTTCCACAACTGATTGCTCCAATAATCAAAAACACTTTAAGTGTGAGAAGTATTTAGAATAGGTTAGGTTAGCTTTGTAGGCAGATCTCTGCAAAAACAGAAGATCTCACTTAGACAGCCTAGCGCTGTCCATTGTACCAATAAAACTCCCTGTGGATCAAAGACCTTTAAGACCGCTTGGAATCCGTTACAAATTTCTTAAGACGACTAATATCGATTCTAGCCAATTCGCTAGGATCCTCCATACAGCTTTGGCAACTTGCATCTGCCACGATCTCAAGTCTCAGCACATGAGTACCCATTGGACAATGTCCAGTAAGTATACCAATGATCGCGTTGAGATGGACCTTGCCCAGAGAAAACAGCTGAAAGGACCGCTTACGATCCACAGAGGGCCAAAAGGACCTCGCCACTACCCCAGTTGACCAGCGTTTGACGAGCTCAAGCGTAGTCTGCATGTCCACCGCTCTTGTGCAGGCAGACCATGGACTACCAACGCGCTCCCATTCCGACGTCAATGTAGCTAGGGTACCCTCCCTTACAAGCTTGTCCGCTATACAGTTACCAACGATTCCGCGGTGGCCGGGTACCCAGTACGCTCTGGTACTAGATTCTAATGCCAGTATTGCCGCTCGGCTGTCGGAGTGAATACATACCTCTCTAAAAGAGGAGTGAAAAGTATTTAATATTACAAAAAAAATTAAATATTTTTGAATCGTTCTACGCACTTGATTATTTACACACTTGAGCTTAAAATTAGACTAAGAATTATTAAAAAGATTAGCCAAATCATTTAATCATAGTTAACGCCACATAAACAAAAGATGATTAAAAGCACACCTGCCATAATTTACTCAGAAAATCGACAAAAAAGCTTAAAACTCAACGCATTAGCAGTCAATCACGAATCTATGCTTCATAAAAAAACAAAAAAGAATTGCAAAAGCCAACAACAAAAATGCCAAATCACTGCCAAATATTTAATTAACTAGTAAATTGCTTGAGAAAATTTACATTAATTGACTAGCTCCAAGCTTCCGGTATTTTCGTTGAAATTAACTGAAAACCATAAAAATTGTGCAGACAACAGTTTGAAACAATTATTTTGTTTTATTTGTATCTTATTCTACAAAAATGAAAAAGTAATTTAGCAAACGAAGTAAGAGGCGGTTATTAAGTTTGAAGAATTGCCGATTTTTTGAATACAAGCAAATACTATTACCCAAAAGCGCTCAAGGCCAAGAAACCCGAAAATATGACTTCATAATTATTTTTTGCTATGAATATACAAAGTATATAGTAGATGTATTTATATATAGAAGTATGACTATTGTATAGCATGTATTCGACAATTTTATATCTTAATTAGAACAATGTTATACATATAAGCTTAAGCATTTAACTATCATTAAGATCTCAAAGGAGTGTGAAGACCGTTGTGAAACACTTTTATGGAGGTCAATTTCATTATTATGATATTCAAATGCAACCTTGTTTTGAGACCCCAATTTCATAGAAAATATTGGTTGGCAAATATCTCCGTTCCTCCTTTTTGTCTTTTGAATTTCGCGCATGGAGTTCACTAACGCCGAAATTCGCGCTATTTTAAAGTTTTCGTTCGTTAAAGGCAAATCCGCTAGAGAAACCTTCCGTGGGTTTAATGGTGTTTTGGGGGATGGTACTCTATCGACGATTTAGAACGGGTGAAAATGACACCATGGATAAGCCAGAAGCGTCCAGAATTGGCCAACAGGAAGGGTGTAGTGTTCCACCAGACCACACACTTCGTTGATGTCTCGTCAAAAGCTACGAGAGTTCGGATTGGAGGTTTTATCGCATCCACCATATAGTCCGGACATTGCGCCAAGTGATTACCACCTATCCTATCCTATTCCTATCCATGGCGAACGCCCTTGGTGGTGAAAAGTTGAACTCAAAAGAGGCTTGTGAAAAGTGGCTGTCCGAGTTCTTCACAAATAAGGAGGGGGCTTCTGCGAGAGGGGTACTATGAAGTTGATGGAAACAGATTATGGAACCGCATATTCGAACTAAATCCGATTACTGTAACACTTTTTATAAAGCATTGAATAAAGAGCAAAAAAGTGGAAGGGAGATATTTGCCAACCTAATATAATAAAATGGTCTCTCAATTAACAAACTGAAATCAGGTAAATATCTTATAGGGGACCAACATTAGACCGGTTATCGGTGAAATAAAACTAGCTAACTTTTTTCGGAAAAAGTAATGCGAAATCGGACCAACTGGATAAAACGCAATAGTGGTGATCTTATAACCGATATAACGATAAAGCCTAAATTAGAGTTTTATTTATCTTTTTCCAAATAGATCAAAATCAAACCATTAAGTCCATTATCAGCGCCAACTCTGTACTTATGAACAATGAAATAAAAATCAAACCAGGTCAACTTTAAGACAAAAGAAATGCAAGAAAAAACAGTGAACAATGAAAAAATTAAAATTTGTGCTCAATTCTCTACCACACCAACGAAAAATTTCACAACTTTCTTTACAGCATATACCATTTTTTGACACCTCAAAAGGTTTTTGGTTTTAATTATACACACACACACAAATATGCATAAAAAGTTAATGAACAACAAAAATCATATTTTGCTGGCTTTTTGATGGGCGCTAATAAAAAATGTATTACGCTTTTTATGCTTTTCACCTTCGCGCTCAGCATGAGCATGCACTAACTGGGCATGCGCGGCGTCCTTACACTGCGCGGCACATTGCGGATTCCGCTTTCGTAGTTTGCGCAGTGAAGCTTAAAAAGAGAGAGAGAGAACACGAGCGAGCGAGGGACTGCATAATTCGGTTGTTTGGTTGGCTACCACAAATACTTTGTATTATTAGCAAAGTAATTAATTTTAATTACCGCAAAAATATGCGCAAACATGCTATGTAAACACACATACAAACAACCATGCAAAGCGCATTAAAAGCTTTGTTAGCATTTTTCATTGAAAAAATAAACAAGATTTTTGCATCGTTTGAGGGGTAAAATGAAATTGAAATTGAAATTAATAATTACTAGTTGTGGCAGTCCATTGAATACGATTTGTACGCCAAATTGGATTTTAACTAACTGGCAAATAAATACATGCATATATAACATATTTACAGACATACATACATACATAGGTGCTAGCTTAAAAAATAGCAGTGACGAATAACAAAGCAAACGAGTGTATGCAATTCTCGTGAGACTTACCGCAAGCGATGGGAGACCTTGGCTTGTGTGCCTGTTGCGTTGTCAAACTAAAATATATACTTACAAGTACTTTATATGCATGTACATATGTATGTATGTATAATGAACAAATAAAATAAAATAAAATAAAATGAAATCAAATAAAATAAAATAAATTACAATAAATTAAAATAAAATAAAATAAATAAAATGAAATGAAATAAAATAAAAAAAAATTAAATAAAATACAAATAAAATAAAATAAAAATAAAATAAAATAAAATAAAATAAAATAAAAATAAAATAAAATAAAATAAAATAAATAAAATAAAAATAAAAATAAAATAAAATACAAATAAAATAAAATAAAAATAAAATAAAATAAATAAAATGAAATGAAATAAAATAAAATAAAATAAAATAAAAATTAAATTAAAGTAAATAAAATAAACAAAAAATAACAAGAAAAAAACAAAATAAACTAAAATAATTATATTTACTGAAAAAATTATTTTAACTGCACATATAAAACCATACACACGCAAATAAGCGTCACTTGGACAGTCAAGCCAAATCAAAAACGACGCTTAGTCGGCGGTCTTAGTTAGTTTGTTGTTATTTCTGCGTTGTTTGCAACAAAGCAGTCTATTATACATGCATTTATAAATTTGCCATTCACTTGCGTGTTGTTGTTGTTCTTGCAATTGCTTATAAAATGCTTTGTCGTTTCCTTCTCTACTGCGCTTAGACATTTTTTTTGCTTATGAAACAAACTGAAAAGCTTTTTATGCCGTCGCGGCGTTTTTATTGTTGTTGTTGTCGCTGACTTTTGTAGGTTTCCATTTTGCAATGAACTGAAAACGCTAAATTAGTCATCGCTTTGAACTCAATTCGACAATTGCACACATTGTTGCTCTGTGTTTATTCGTTTGAGGCGATTGGCTTGAACCCAGCAAACATAAATTATTGCACTTTGAAGGAAATATACTTTAATTTCTATTAGGAAAAAAAGCGTTATCAACATCTTAAGTACCTATACATATAAAAAAATATGAGCTTTCATAACAGGCATCACCTCCACCACTTTTACATATTTATATCCATATTCATTTTAAATGCAACATTTTCATATTTACTTAACAGCAAAGCATTTTGCCTACGGAAACGTGCTGCACAGCGGCAACGTCCCCGTGGAGCCCTTGAAAACGTGCACAGCGTGCGCTCTGGCCGGAACGGCTGCTACTTATCGCCGACCGAGCTGATGGCAATCGATGAGCCGATGCGGCGCAACAAAAGTGCTCAGAAATGCACGTAGACACAATTAGCTGCTGCACAGCGGCACAATAATGGCGCAATCGCGCCACATGGGCATAACAACAACAACAGCAATAACAAAAGGAGTAGTAGCAGCAGCAACAGCGGGGCATCTAGTAAGCGTCATGAAATGCCAAGGCAATGAGGTGAGCGAGCGAACGAGGAGTAGCGGATGCCTTCCACCGACGCTTTACACTTCGATTAACCGCAATTTCATTTATTTATTTATATATTTATTGAAACAAAAAGCCTACCTCTGGCTGCCTGATTGCCTGCCTGCCTCAGGAGCTTCACACGCGCTTTTGTTGACATGACTTTTTTCGCTTTTTGTTTTTTTTTTTGCCATGCTTTGCTTTCGTAGTATGTGGCTGCTTGCAGTCGCCACAGTTGTTGTTGTTGTTGGCCACTTGAGAGAGCTTGCGCGTTGCGTTGAGGCGCTGCTGCGTGCTTTTAGAAATCAAATTCTTTCAATCGCATTCAATTGAAGACAATGACCTTTTAACAAATTTTTGCTTGTCTAACAAGCAGCTTTATTGTTGTAATTTTATTTTTGTATTTTTTTGTTGTTGTTTTTGTATTTTTTTTTTGTTTTTGTATATTTTTATTTTTCACTGATTTATTGCCCTTTATTTGCTTGCTTGCTTGCGAGTGATTTTATCGCGCTTTGTTGGTAAGCATCTTTAGGGTATTTTATATACAGTAATGCATTGCTGTGGTAAATGCTTGTAAATATATATTTAAATACTTTAATTTATGTTTATTTTGATTTTTTTTTTTCATTTGAAATTTCCGTTTATTTAGCTTGTCTCAGCATTGAATGCCACTTGTAAGAGTAAATTTCAATTAAATTAAATTGACAAATTTATTGACAAGCGTAATTGTTGTGCAATTTACATGCCTTATTGTTATTGTACACAATTACAACTGTTTATTTGTGCATTTATGTATGTGTGTGTGTGTGTTGCCCTGTGTAATTTTATGAATTTGTTTTTGTCAGAAGGCAACATGTTTCATAGCGGCTTAATTACTCAATTAAAATACGGTTATGCATTTCCATCATGGCGACTATTAATATGTCAGTACGTTAAACAACAACAATTACCGCTATTTAGTAGGTACTTTGGCGCACGTTAATCATACGACGTGGCGGCACGAATGTCCAACAGTAGCATAAGCTTTATTTATAGCGATTGGCAAGCTGAAAGCACAAACGGTAGTTTATAGTACAACAAAAACAAAATAAAAAAATACAAAAAAAACTACAGAAGTGTTAAGAAAAATTTCATCGGCGCACATTATAAATAATTAATGAGTATATTAATGAAATCACGTGACGCAGCAGCATTTGCGAGACAATAGCCATGCGCTAGTTCTTTCTAGTAACTAACTATGTTTCGGTCTCTCACTCCTGCCGCACTCAAGTTGCATTTTAATGAAATTCCTTACTCAATAATGCCAGTTTTTTTTCTTTTTTTTCGATTTCTCAACTTTTGCAATATGTTTGTGCGCATTTTCCACACTTCAAGCTAATTAACACGCTCACTGTTTATTAAGTGGAATACACCAAAGCAAATGAAAATGCAGTCGCTGTGGAGAAAATGTTGCAATGCCAAATGCTAAGCGAAAAAGAAAAAGTGTTAACTAATTCACAATTCAATTCAGCTCAGCGTCATTCGGGTCACGTCACGTCTTGCCTCAGCTGAGGCGGCAAAGTTCACATGCGAGTGAGGTTAGAAAGAACCATAAAAGAAAGTAAAGCGACTGTGAGCAGGTTAGACGGTCACGCAGTGAAATACAGCACAAATACATGCAAATAATCGAAAAATATACATATATTTTCCATAACTCAAAGTGAACGAAGTATGATTGATTTTGACAACTGAAAAAAAATTTTAGAAAGCATTAAACAAAGCTTTAAATGCTTGAAAGGCGTATGCGAAAAATAATCAACCAAAATTTAGTCAAAAAAGTATACCTTACCAACGTGGTATGTGTCTTAGCTAAAGTACTTATACTCACAATATCATTATGTTGCATTACGCCTAAATATAGGCAATACTATACTTGTTACCTCAAGAGAATGATAAAGAAGCAACATTGTAAGCCAATTTCTGACAGCAGCTACTAACTTTACGGTTAGAAACTTTAAGAATAAGGAGGTCCATATCTTTTTCTTGAAAAACTAGTATAATTACGCCCATATGTAGGCAATGTTTTCCAATTGATTGCTAGATAGAGATAGGGAGAAATCTTATTAAGTTATATTCTAAAAACAACTATTAACTTCCCGGTTAGAAAATTTAAAATTAAAGAGGACTTTATATTTTCTTAAAAAAACTAGTAACGCTACGCCTAGATGTAGGCAATATTTTCAATTTGATTACTAGAGTGAGATAGGAAGAAGATTAGTTAACTTCTAAAAAAATGTATTGCTTTAACGGTTAAAAAATATGGAGGAATAATGCTTTACTTGAAAGACTAGAAGTGTTACACCTAAATGTAGGCAAGTCTTTACATTTGATCACTACGGAGAGATAATGCAGAGATCTTAATAAGTGTATTTCTAACAACAGCTAATGATTTTTCCGAATAAAATCAAAATAAACTATACTGAGTAAGACGATTTTTATGAAGTTAAGGGGTTACATGGATTTTATCGGGTAAAAATTGCCTATTTTCAATATTTTTTTCTATGTAAAAAATTATTTATTTAATTCAAACTTTTTTCTGTCTTATAGATACATATTTAAAGAATAATTTCTAAAATTTTCAAAAAAAAAAAAGTAAAACTCCTGCATTGAGACGTCATTTCCGGTGACCCCTCGGAAAAAAGGTGCGTCCGCGTTGTCAGCATAACTCCTGACAGGATCATCCAAAATGAAAAAACAAAAATAAGCGTTCTAGGTAAAACCTTAAACTCGTGCTTGAACGAAGGAAAGACGAAAAAATTGAAAATTGGAATATTGGCAGAAATATTTCCAAAAAAAAAAAATTTCGGTAAAATTTGCTTGATATGATTTTTAAATAGTTGTAATTGAAAAAACAAAAATTCACGAGTAAATTGTATCTCGCACACTTGTGCAAAATTTCATCAATATCGGTTGAGTAGTTTTCGAGAACATTTGACAACCGACTTTGAAAACTCGGTTCCGAGCAAAACGAGTTTAAAATTTTGAGTAACAATAATAATGATTGAGAAGGACCTCTCCGAGCCGTTCGATATCAAACGAGGTTTCAGACAAGGTGACTCACTATCGTGCGACTTCTTTAACTTGATGTTGGAAAAAATAATACGTGCTGCAGAGCTAAATAGAGAAGGTACATTCTTCTACAAGAGTGTACAGCTCCTGGCGTACGCCAATGATATTGATATTATCGGAAGCAACAACCGCGCCGTTTGTTCTGCTTTTTCCCGCATGGATAGGGAGGCGAAGCGAATGGGTCTGGAGGTGAATGAGGACAAGACGAAATATCTCCTGTCATCAAGCAAACAGTCAGCGCTCTCGCGTCTTGGCCCCCACGTCACTGTTGACAGTCATAACTTCGAAGTCGTAGATAATTTCGTATACCTGGGAACCAGTATCAACAACACCAACCATGTCAGCCTCGAAATCCAGCGCAGAATCACTCTTGCCAACAGGTGCTACTTTGGACTGAGTAGGCAATTGAACAGTAAAGTCCTCTCTTCCCGTCCTGCTTTATTGTGCAGAAGCTTGGATGATGTCAACATCAGATGAGACGAAACTAGGACGATGGAACGATGAGCTGTATGAGTTATACGACGACATTGACATAGTTCAGCGAATAAAAAGACAGCGGCTACGCTGGCTAGGTCACGTTGTCCGAATGGACGAAAACACTCCAGCCCTGAAAGTGTTCGATGCAGTACCCGCCGGAGGAAGCCGAGGAAGGGGAAGGCTTCCACTCCGTTGGAGGGACCAAGTGGAGAGCGACCTGGTTACACTTAGAATCTCTAACTGGCGCCGAACTGCGAAGGAAAGAGAAGAGTGGCGCGCTCTCATCGATTCGGCTATAACCGGCTAAACGGTTGAACGCCAATAACATACATACAACAATAATAACTGACTTGGAGCTCGCACCTTCCAAAGGCTGTATCTCCGAAACTATTATCCGGATCGACTTAAAAATTTAGGATAATATTCTTGAAATTTCTTGTTATAGAAATTTATAAGCAAATAACAAAAACAATATATTTTTTGAATCCACGAAACTCAATAGATACCATATACACTTGGTCACTAGTAATCGTAAGAAATGAAAACTTGTCCTTCGTAATTAACACAACTTTTCAACTAAACCCTATGCCTTTAGTGCTCTGACAATATTCGGGCAACATTTACTAATTGAATACCCAACTGTTGAGTTAGATTGAGACAAGAGGATTTCCAAATAGGAAATTGAGCTATCTGAGAATGAGATATTGTCTATTCTCTAACGGTACCTTTTACGCATTAGAAATAGTTTAAATATTAGAAACTATTATGAATTGGAATCTTTAGGATATCGAGTGTCTAGATTCTTGGAAAATACATAAGAGTATTAAAAGGCTAGACATTCATATATATCTATATTGTTTCCAAAAAGAGAGAGATTATGGTTACACATAATGTTTCAAAGATTCTGGCATTTAAGGTAAGTTCAAGGAGCAAACAGCGACTTCCTTTCAAATCAACCAAATAAGACTCGGAAAATAAACAGATGAATGAACAGATTACCAAAATTCATAACAAAAACACAAAACTCACTGCTGTTGTTGTAAAATCATGTAATATTTCGGATTAACAGGAGAAAGGCGCCCACAAATGTCAGCGTGTAATAAAGTTATGAACATATGCGGCGACAGGCCTTACATACATACATACATATCTACAAGTAGTAGACCATTAAATGGAAAACAATGAGTCAGATAGAAAGATAAGACTAGATGCCTAGATGCTTATGTATTACGGCGACTGAGACATTTTTGTTTTACTATTTTCGAGGTAACCGCAATAAAAATGAGTGCAACACCATGTTGCCATTGTGTGCATAAGGAAATTAAGTGCGCTCGAGCGTGTGGCGTCTGGAAGGTAAGCGGGCTAACAAAGAAAAACTCAACTGATATTTTATGTTATGAGACGGTGTGCTACCACATGGGTTTGTGGCAACAATAAATGTCAACAACATATGAAAGTGAACAACAATGAAAACACAAAGCACTACAATCAGCAGCAACAACAAGAATAACAACAACACCAGCAATAGAAACAACAACAGCAGCAACAGTCAAATACGCGACGGCATGCAGCAGTCAATGCAACAAATAATAACAACAACAACAATAGTCGGTAAAATGTAATTCAACTTTATTGCTGTGTTGGCGATAAAGATAACAAAAACCAAACAACTACAACAACACAAACAATTACATTAAATTAACATTAGCTGCTGACCGTGCCAGCCGCACGCGGTTCAAGTGGTGTGTGTGTGAGTGTTTGCCCGTGCGCAATTATGATTTCGAATTAATTTGTTAAAATTTGTTTTCATCGTTTCTTGTCACTTTTACTTGGCGTTGACATTAACATGATCTTATACCGATTTAATGGCAACATAAATATGTGGCAAAAGTGAAAATTCGGGAAGGAGTGCTAGAGTGAGGCATTTGGTAGTGAAGATAAGGTGAAATATAGTCGAAAAAATGCTAATATATGGGTAAAGATTATTGCATTTATATGGCAACCACTTGGCAATTTAAGTCTTAACTGAGATTTTATTTACACCGTAAGAAATTGAAAACACTCTCTCTCTCTATTGTAGACTCACTTGATTATGCCTTGTTTCGAAAGTATAATAAACACACTTTAAAATATTTAGAAGCAGAGATATTTCAAAAGATCAGTCATGTATGCAATAAAATAAGACTATTTCGATCTATTGCGTGAACAGGAGATATATACTTCTGGGCTAATTATGTATAATATTCTATTTTACGCCATGCTATGCTATGATATGCTTTGTTATATTATTCTATGCTATGTTATGTATTATTCATCTAATCTAAATTTGCCTTGAGTTCTTGGAAAAATAATTGGTCTTAGGAGGGAAAGCTTTGGCGAACGAATCAGCTGATTGTTTATCAAACTAATATACCCCAATCTGACAGTATGTCCATGTATCACTTCAACTACGTTTTAATTCAAAATTAGGCCTCAGCCAAAAAGACTGAAGCCATCTTCAACTTCGATTGATCTCAATGATAATAACACTATTTTTTTATTGGTAAACGGGGTTGGCGAAAGATCGAGAGATCAATACAGAGGGTGAGAGAGATTGGCTGAGATCTGGATTACCAAATACCATTAAGGCAGTCGTCTGCTTTACAGGCTTCAACAAATCGATTTTTTTGTTTTGTTTTAAATCTCTTCCTCAACTATCCAAGAATATGTCTTTAAAATTCCAGAGGCCAATTCTACATATTTTCGAAGCTAGAGCAGTTTTAGTGGCCGAGCGTCGAGCAGGTGCAAATGCTCAGGCAGAACTTTAAAGCGCGTTTTCTCGAGTTTTCATTTTCACAAGTGTTAGAAAACGGTGACGGCGATAGCAAAATGAATATATGTCCGATCGAAAAAAACCAAAGTGATCTAGCTTCAGTATTAAATTATATTTGAACTAAAAAAGTTGGACGAAAGTATTATTTAAACTACTTGTTTTGCAAGTTAAAGTCAATTTTTTTTTCTTAAAAAAGTGAATTTTTTTTTTAACTTCGAAAATATTTGGGATTTTATAACTTCTTCGGTATTTTTTTAGTTCATAAAGAAAAGAAACTTATAAAAATTAAAAAAAAAAATTGGTTCGACTGTTTCAGATGCATCGCACGACCTCCATCACCGGCACCGATTTACAAGTGCAGACTCCAGGCGCTCCAGAAAAATACTTACAACTTTGAAAAAATTTCAATATTTTTTAAGAATAAAAATTGTTTTTTAAGCCTTAAATATAGTACACTATCGTCTCAAAATTCCGTTTACCGCAATCATTTCCTTCCCTTTCAAAAAAAAAAATTGCTAAAAACGCTTTTTTTCGGCTTCCAAAGCAGACTACTGCCTTAAATTCTAAAGCTAAGGGACCGGGAACATCGAATAGGCGCTTAAAATTAATTATAAAAATCTTTTAGATGTTTCATATAGACTCTAAAACTCAAGATCATGAAACCATATTGAGTAGAATCAATTATGAAAGTGGACAATAACATGGAACATAACCTAAACCTAACAAACAAAAAATCTAAGTACGAATATCAGTGTAGCTTGTAAAGTGTGGACGTCATTTTTCAATTACGAAAAAAAATATAATTTGTCAAGATCTAAATGAACACGTTATATTGTATATAAACATATATATTTTTTAATAATAATTATTTTTTTTTTTTGTCTTTTTGTTCAACATTTGAAGCTTTTTTTTTTCTCTCAAAAAATAATTATAAAAATCACGCCTCTTTATGTTTTCGAAAATTAACACACATTGTCTCTGTGTGCGTCCACCACAAATTTTCTAGGAAGTTGAAAATATTTACGCTACATAATTAAGAGTGCAAGTAGTATATGCATGCCGACAACATATTGCGTAGGTAAATATTATTATCCGCGTGTTATGCAACGGAGGCATGTTCGCCATGGCCGCAAGTACAATGGCATAATTTGCTTTATTTTCTTTTCTAGGTGCGTGCATACATTTTCCGCATTCAAGAAGAAGAAGAAGAGCAGTGAAGGCAAAATAGGGAAAAAGAAAAGTTAACGCATAGAAAATAGTGAAAAAATTAAAATATTTAATAATACAAAATTTGTATGAAGATAATCACAAAAAAAAGATGAAAAATAATTATTATTTTTTTTCCAAATTTTTTCACCAAACCATTTTTCTTAAATCGCTTCGCTTTACAACACTTATATTTTCTTCCATTTTAACTTTACTTCCACACAGTATTCTCTTGATTTTTTTAATCATTAGCTCCATCATATGCATTCGTGAGCACAATTATTAAGCATTTTGTAAGTTTTCCTTCTTCGCCTCTGCGGGCTTTCCTAAAGTCATTCATTAACACTTTCTTCGCCATTAATTACATGAAAGTGCTTTTAATTATTATCGTCAATTATTGGCTTATCTTTAACATTTCTGTGTAAACATGTGAAAATGACAATGATGTGTCTAGTTTCAGCTGATTTTTGCCTTCAGCAATAATTCTCAACTCATCTGTTCATAAAGTGATTTTACAGTAATAGCATTTATCAAACCGTTAAAGGAGAAAAAACTTTGTACATATAATTTATAATCTGAAAATTCGGATTGCGCAACACTTTTAGGTAATTAGTGGTCGTGGTTGTCATCGATACGCCGCCGCTCTGTTTGAAAGCGCTGACAACAACAAAATTATTAATAAATTGTGTATAGTATAAAATTAGAAGTTTTGACAGATATGTTAGAAAAAATTTTGTTTAAAATGTTCAAAAATTTAAAAAATTAATCCAGTTTTAGCAGTTAGACCAGTTTAGCAGTTATACCAGTTAGACTAGTTTAAATATTTAGATCAGTTTTACTTTTGATAACGGCTGAAATGACAAATACTACCAAAAATTAAAATTTAAAAGCAGCTAGACCAGTTTCAGAAGTTATGCCAGTTATACCAGTTTTATAATTTATACCAGTTTTACTTTTGATAACGGCTGAAATGACAAATACTGCAAAAAATTAAAATTTAAAAGCAGTTAGATCAGTTTCATAAGTTATTCCAGTTATACCAGTTGTATAATTTATACCAGTTTTACTTTTGTGAACGGCTGAAATGACAAACATTGCCAAAAATAAAAATACAATATGCTTTTTAATTTATTATTGTGTTGACACGTCTTTTTATGACGTTGTCAATAGACCAATCTAATGTTAATGTAATTTCTCTCTTATTGGTAACTTATTCATTTAATTTCGTACAAAATTACATTAAAAATATTTAGACAAGTCGGTGAAATATTGCAATATTTGTTGAATTAGTTCCTTGACATCTTCAAAATAAATTGATAAATACTAGAGCTCTCAGTATTCGACTAACCGGATTAACCGGATAGAGCATTATTCTATTAATAATATTCGGTTTACAGTATCCGGATAGATAGTTTGCAGTATCCGATTAAATACTCTTTTCCGACTATTCGCTCAACCGTTCGTTTTCGGCTATTCGAATAGTACAAGTTCATTAATTTTCTTATTTATATCGAAAAAGTGAATCTCAAGAAAAACAAACTAAAATCTAAAGCTGATTGGATTTCAAAGAGTCTTCATTTATTCAAATACTCGCAGCAGTGCAATCACAGTACAACGACTAATCGAATAGTCGCAATGGTAATCGATTAATATTCATACGAACGGTTACAAACCGGCTATTCGATATGAGGCTTAATTGAATAACAGTTTAAAGACTTATGGTTTAATTAACTGAAAATTGTGCAATTAGTACAGTGCAGTCGTGTAATCCATATTATACTTCGAGTGACTTGAGCATCAAAGTCAAACCGATGGAGAATTATTTTAGCATTTTGTATGTCAGAAATTGTATATTCGAAATATCGAAATTTTGGCTTGCTAGAACACTTTTAAAAATAATTTTTTGTATATTTCCAGGGAAGTTGGAAGTTTTTAACTGTTTTTGAACGTGGTATAAGGGGAGGAAGTGTGAGCCTATATAACAAAGATGATGAGTATACCGAAGTTATCGATTACTTCTATAAAACACTTGCGACACCTAATACCATTGGCATTTGAAAGCGACAAACAGGTGAATAAACACCAGCAATTGGCATTCGATTACAAGTGATAAACGAAAATACTTAATTACGCGATTTTATGAGTATACAATTAGAACATAAGCAAATTATGAATAGAAATATGAATCATGAAAGTCGTGATTGATGAGAATATTTTTTTAATAGCCACGTCTCAACTCTTACATAGTCTTTTATATGAAATGCCATAAATATCTATGGAAAAACTGCATGAAAAGACATTAATTATTTAAATAAAATTATAGCTGAGCAAATGTTTGCAATGTAATTTGCCATTGCGGCATGGAGAGGGCGAAAAAATTAATGCGTTCAACTTTGCGAGAGCAAAGGCAGGCAAAAAGCAACAGTTGGTGGACACCAAAAGGTGATTGGTCGTTGACTGTTGGTGGTTGGCATTTTGCGGTGCGGCTCACCGCGCTGGTTGAACTTAGTGAATTGGAAAATTTGTGAATGCAAAAATGCAGAAACCGTCATTGTAGCGCGTTTGTTGTTGGTGATGATGTTGTTGTAGAAGTTTTTGTTGTGTTGTGTTTTTGTTTTCAGTCGCCATAATTTATGCATAAATGCAAATGCAAGTGCAATGCGCGTTTAATATGCAAATTACCACCAAGCGGAGTAAGAAATACTTTGTTGCAACAAAAACAAACACACATTCACACAAACACTTGTTTATAAATAGCTGCATGTTACATATGATATGAACAGTGAAACAGTGAATTTGTTGAATTGCGCAAATAAGCACCAGTAACCATGAGTAGGGAAATCCTTTTTTGTGGCCACATTTACTTTTCTTTCTTTGCATTTAAATAATTTTTCATTTGCGAAGGTGAAGCAAAACGGCAAAGCGCAAAAGGTGACAGCGGCGCTCACGCTTGCGCCCGCATCAGAGCTGCCATAAATATTCAAATTCATGTTTTTGTGCTGATGTGTGGGTTTCAATGCAGTTCAATAAACTGCGCCCACAGCGCGGGTACCGGGTACTTGGTACTCGCACTCGCACTTCAATGCTGCAGCGATGAGGGCCAATGCCATTCGCTGAACTCAAGTGGGCACACGTGTGTCTCTTTGAGTGCGTACGTGTGTGTGTGTGTGTGTAGGTGCTAAAAATGCACTGAGCGCATGGCTGTTTTTGTTATTGTAGATCGTTTGTGTGTGCGGCTTGCGGTCAGCCGGCCATTCAAGTGCAATGTGCAACGCCCTACAGGCATATGCAAAAACGCGGCATGCAGTAACAACAACAATGGCGAGGAATATAGCAAGTTGTACCAAGTAAGTTAAGATTATTATTGCCGCTATTAGCAGCAATAACAACAAGCAATAAATATAGGCTGGCATCTGTACAGTTATACAATGTTTGCTCGTTCCCTTCAATTTACTAAACAATTATGAAATTTTATGACTGAAAGAGGCTGCGTGTGCTTATATGAGGGCTTTTTGCACGTACTGTTCTGGATGTATGATATATGGAAAAGTAGTTTTAGTTTGAATAGAAAATTTTGAATTTTAAACAAAAAAATGTAAAAATTTTCGAAACGTCTGAAGATTTAAAACTAATTACTTGAGACCCTCAATGATTTATCTATAACTTGTATATTTAAATCGAAATCTCCAAGATTGTACATTTTTCAAATGTGCAGGTTATGACCAGACATCTGATTTTTTTTAATTATCCAAGAATAACAACGCACTAATCTCGCCTAAATCTGACCACATCTTCACCACGCGCCAATTGTTGGAAAAGACCCGTGAAAAGTGGATCGACGCACACCATCTCTTTGTCGATTTTAAAATTGCTTTCGACAGCACGAAAATGAGCTGCCTCAATGCCGCTATGTCTGAATTTGGTATCCTAAATACTAAACGAGGTTTCAGACAAGGTGACCATCTACTATCGAAGCGTATGGGTCTGGTGGTGAACGAGGACAAGACGAAAAAACTCCTGTCATCAAACAAAGAGTTAGCGCATTCGCGTCTTGGCTCCCACGTCACTGTTGACAGTCATTACCTCGACGTCGTGGATAATTTCGTATACATAGGCACCAGCATCAACAACAATAATAATGTCAGCCTCGAAATACAACGTAGTACCTCTCTTGCCAACAGGTGCTACTTTGAACTGAGTGGGCAATGGAAACGTAAAGTCCTCTCTCGATGAACAAAAACCAAACTCTACAATTCCCTCATCATTCCCGTCCTACTTTATGGTGCAGAAGCGTGGACGATGTCAACATCCGATGAGACGGTACTAGGAGTTTTCGAGAGAAAGGTTTTGCTGAAGATTTACGGCCCTTTAAACATTGGCAACGGCGAATACCGCAGACGATGGAATGATGAGCTGTATGTGTTATTCGACGACATAGACATAGTCCAGCTTAGCCGGCTATGTCATGTTGTTCGAATGGACAAAAGTGTTCCAGCTCTGAAAGTGTTCAATGCAGTAACCGCTGTTGGAAGCCGAGAAAGAGGGAGACCTCCACTCCGATGGTAGGACCAGGTGGAGAAGGACCTGGCTTTGCTTGGTATTACCAATTGGCGTCAAACTGCCAAACGGAGAGATGCGTGGCGCGCCGTTGTGGACTCGGCTATAACCGCATAGGCGGTGTCTACGCCAGTCAAGAAGAGAAGAAGAATTTCACCTAAATTGAGATATAGACCATTTCTAACTCACAAGAAACTTGTAAAATCATCAAGAATATAAAACAAGACTTCTCCAAAATTTTCGTATGTTTATTAGACTTAATCATGTCTAGAAACAAGTTTTATTTTTTTTTTTAGAAATCTGGTATTCTTGGTTTCGTAAACATCGCCATTTATGATTTTACTGTATGAGAGATACCCGTGATCATTCCTGTAAGAACCTGCATATGGAATTTGAACTTCGAACTATCGATTCCTGAAGCGGTCTATCACACTCAACACTAAACTAAAGGAATACAAATGCCAATCGAGTGTTTAAAAATCACTTTATAGACATTAAATATGTATGAGCATGCTCATTACAAGGGTCAATCAAGAGTGCAACAACATTTATACCTCGAAACATTCAACTTGCATACACATGTTGCTAATGCAGTTTTTACTTTTCAACATACTATTCGCAACAGCATGCGTCGTTCAACCGCAACACTTTCATTTTAATTCAGACATTTACATTTTTTTATTTCCACTTGTAGTTGTTGTTGTTGTTGTTGTTGTTTTAATTGCTCATCATGATGGAGCATTGTGCCGATCTGACCAAACGAAACAATCTATCGAACAACGACACCGCACCTTCAATGGTCAAGCGCTGATGGATGCAATCAATAGCAACAACAACAAAAAAATACAAAAACATTGCTGGTTCACCACACCAACAAGAGCACAACAGGCAATGAATGGCCAACAGTTCCGTTTGAGCGGCAAAAAGAATGCAAATACAGAAAGTTCAGCCGTACAGCGACACCGAGAGCGACCGAGCAAAGGGAACTGCGGTTTCCGTTCCAAAGGCAAAATGCTTAATTGCTGCACGCTGTGCGCTGCCGTTGAAAGCGAAGCGACAGCAACGGCAACAATTATGCGCATAAAATACCAACACCAACAACAACAACACAGAGTTGCGACTATTAAAAACCCTACATACAATAAACAAATAAAAATTTGCTGCATAATAAAATTCACTTTTTATTGCGGCAGTATTTGGTCGATGGACTCGCACTCGTTTTGTTATGGATTTTATTGCTGCAATAATAATGGCAGCATCGGGTAAGAGCTGCCAAAGCAGAAGCTGCAGTTAAGAGATGACCGACCGCTTCTTTAGTTGGTGTTGTTGTTGGTTTTATTTGTGATTTTTCGCCTCATATTACTTGGGTATGTGTTTTCATTTTGTTTTTGTTTTTCGACCATAATAAAGTCACAGTTATATACGTATGTACATCCACAATGAAGTCTATTTTGCAGTGTCCCTTTGAAATTCGATATGTTTACTTTCAATATATGAGTGCGCTGAGAAAAATGTCAACAAAAATATTTTTACAGTAAAATGCAAAGAAGCACAAATATCATAAAATAGATAAATAAAGACATAATATTTTTATGGCAATCCACACATTAGAGATTTTCATGTTTAGACTCTTTGAAGGTGAGTTGACTCCTGTTCAAAGGTGCGCGACTTCGCTAAAATGAACGCAGTGATTCTGTGGTTTTTCTACCTAATCACTGAAATTTAAAGCAAATGGATATTAATTTAAGGGGTTAGGGGTTTAGTCAGAATTTTCAAAAACTCAATTTTTATTTTTTTTTTTTGCATTTTCGTTAAGTGTAACATCTCGAAAATATTCTCCAAAAATTTGAAGTTTATCCGATAATTACATTTCGAGTTATTCGACAGATAACAAAGAGCGCTGGGGCACTCCAAAACGCTAGTGTGAAACTTTAAATGCGTTTTTCTCAAAACTATGTTTTTTGAACTGATGCAAGCTGTAACTCGAAAGCCGCTCAGTAGATTTTAATGAAATTTCTACAGCTTTTAGAATTCATAATTATCCTGCGCCGGGTCGAAGCTTTTTTTATTTCAAAAATTTCTATTTTTTAAAACCAATTAACTGTCGATTTTTTCCCGAAAATCTAGAAAAAAATTTCCTGAGGCCGCCATTTTGTTAATTTTTGAAAAAAAGAAAGAAAAAAGCTTCGATCCAGCCCAGAATTATTTATTTATAAAACTAATTTTTTTCTAACCGATTGATTTTGGATGAATCTACAAGGACTTATGATTGTCACGGCAAGAATTTTCTTTTGGAACTGGGTCAACACAAGCAGCTATAACTGTGGAAATCGCAATTTTTTTTTTCAAATTTTCGTGACTTCAAGTCAAAACATTGTGTAATAATGCCATATTATTACTTTTGTGAAGCAACACGATTTAATAACAAAAAAAATTAGGGAAAATTCAGTTTGTGTCTCTGACTACTCCTAACCCCTTAAGGCAGTAATCTGCTTTAGAAGCCGAAAAAAAGCATTTTTTTAGCATTTTTTTTTGAAAGGGAAGGAAGTGATTGCGGTAAACGGAATTTTAAGACGATAGTGTACTATATTTAAGGCTTAAAAAACAATTTTTATTCTTAAAAAATATTGAAATTTTTTCAAAGTTGTAAGTATTTTTCTGGAGCGCCTAGAGTCTGCACTTGTAAATCGGTGCCGGTGATGGAGGTCGTGCGATGCATCTGAAACAGTCGAACCAAAATTTTTTTTTAGTTGTTATAAGTTTATTTTCTTTATGAACTAAAAAAATACCAAAGAAGTTATAAAATTCCAAATTTTTTCGAAGTTTGAAAAAAAAATCACTTTTTTAAGAAAACAAAATTGACTTTAAGTTGCAAAACATGCAGTTTAAATAATACTTTTATCCAACTTTTTTTTTAGTTCAAATAGAAGATAATTTAATACTGAAGCTAGATCTCTTTGGTTTTTTTCGATAGGACATATATTCTTTTTGCTATCGCCGGCACCGTTTTCTAACACTTGTGAAAATGAAAACTTGACAAAACGCGCTTCTGCCTGAGCATCCGCACCTGCTCGGCGCTCGGCCACTAAAACTGCTCTAGCTGAAAAAATACTCTGTTGGGTAAATTCGAGCAGTATTTCGAAGAGGAATTCCATATTCACCACACTAGAGAGAGTTCTGCTCTCTCTGTGCTCTGTACTTATGCAAGTTATATAATCGTATTCGTCAAACCAAACTACGAGTGACTTTATCCGATTTCCAAAAATAAAGAGAACCTTAAAAATCCGTCGTTTTACAAGATTACGAGAAATCGCTGGAAGAGCCAAAGGCTAACTCAAAAATGGAGTTCTGATAAATGGTTCGGCGAATGGAAGAAACGCTGACGTAAGTGCATAATATCGAAAGGAGACTATTTCGAAGGCGACAACATTAATATAGACGAATTAATTATTTTTTTGTTTTTTTTTTTTTTTTAACGAAAATTCCCGTTATTTTTTGAACACACCTCTTATCGAAGTATGCGCCTCTCATTATATCTTAATAAAAAAAAATTAATAATAAAATATTTTCTAATGACACACTCTAAATTCCAAATGCATTTTTTCCTTACAAATAAAGCGCTCCTCAAATTCCTCAACTTAAGCGTGGGATTTAATGATTTTCACTTGCGACTTAACGTTTGATAAAAACACAAAGCAAATAGTAAACAAGCAGCCAGCGAAGCCGCACGCATTCTTCGTTGCATTTGTCAATGAATACCTTTAATTATTGTAGACCCAGGTGTATATTTAAGATTGGTATGCGCCTTGGTGAGTTCGAAAAAAAAACATATATTTGGAGCAGAAAGTGTTGACTAAATATGGACACCAAACGTAGATGGAGAGTGTGAAAGTATGTACATACAAGCATAAATACATAAATATACATATATATGCAATGGAAAAAACGCTGAGTTGGCGTGAAAATGGAAAACTCCGCTGCTTCAATTCATCAATTAAAGTGCACCGATAGAAATCGAAATCGAAATTGAAATTGAAGTTTCAATAACACACTTTATTGACAAAGCAAATAAAAAAAGCCTAAGCACTCAAGTATGTGAGAGTGTGTGCGTGTGCCTGTCTGCGCGCACTTAAGCACTTAAAAGCATATGCGACGTTGCTTACTGACATTTGTGTGACCAAGTAGAGTGATGTTTTAATTACGGCGCTTGCTTGCATAGCACACACACACTGACACACATATGCACTTCGCTTCACTTTCGCTTACAAACACGCTCGCTCGCTGCCTGTTAAACCATATTTTTTTTTCGTCATCATTTTTCCAAAAACGAAATGAAAACGAAAAACGAAAATGGTTCGAAATCATAATTACTTAAACTGCTTAAGTGGTTGTTGTCTGGTTCACATAGTTTCACAGCGTTGTTGTTGCTATTATTGTAGCCAGTTTATTATGTGCATGCATGAATGAATGCTCTAACTACCCGCTTAACAGGTTGATATATGTAGTAAGTATGTAGTAAACCAAACCGGATATTTACTTTTATCAAGCTATAAAAAATTATTAGACAGCATAATTTTTGGGTGAACTTTTCATTTTCATTTCCATTTTCATTTCATTTTCTTCATTTTGCCACTTAATTGTGGAACACACGTGCTTTGCTGCTTACAACACCAGCTGCTGTGGTTGTTGTTCTGTTACACTTTGTTGTTGCTGTTGTTTTTGTTGTTGTCTAGTATAACTGAAATGAGCACAACACTTTTACTTCTGCAAAACGCTTTTATGGCCAGTGAATGAAAGTGAAATGAAGTGCAACAGGTTACTCATACGCAGTGTGTGTCCCTTTTGTCGGTATGAAATTTTGGCGCCCTGCTGCTTTGTTCTTTCTATTCATGCTAGCTATATGCATATATAGTAAACCGTTTGTAAATGCTTTCTAATTCGGCTTAAATTGCTATTACGAAAGATTATCAACTGTCGGCTTTACTTACGAAAACAAACGTGCCTCTGTAGGCTTCTTAATTGAGCCAAATTTGTAGTGAATGTTGATTGCGAAACTCACCTGAAATGCACAAGAGAGAGAACAAAACGATTAGTAAGCAAATATTATGTGTTCAAAATATATATATTTTTTCATTTTATATATAATATAAACAAAAAAAAATCATTTTATAAACATCGCGTAAATATATAAAACGTCATACGATTTGAGGTTAGCGCGGTTTTAATTATCATTTACGATATCCGAATAGATAAAAATAAATATACAAGCAGCTGAATTACAATAAAAGCTGAACTTTAATTAAGTGTTTTTAGTACTACATAAAGTCTAGTTGAAGATAAGGAATACTCAGCACAAATTTCTAAGAAGTAATTCAATTTATTGGGTAGTTGGACAAGTTTTAACCGATTTTTCTGCTTTAAAGACGGTTTCTTCAGTTATATGTATGAGTCTAAGTATGTAAAATTTGCGTTTTGTAAGATATGCTCAAATAGCGGTAATCAAATAATGCGTTATGTGTCTCGTTGATATTTTTGAGCAAGATCACCATTCAGATCTCTACAAAAGACAACTGAAGATCTCTGCAATATAGCATGACAGCTCATTATTCCCAGAATATATTTGCAACGAACCTGTTGCTTAGAAACACTATGATTTAATATAAAAAATTAAATTTCGAGTTTTTCATTATATTGAAATATTAGTATGTCATAAAAAGGGAATCGAGAAGAGCAGCGGATTAAAGCAAATGAAAGATAATCTCAAATAAAGACTAAATGATTAATAAACTTGATATTTTTGGTATTCCAACAATTAAATAACAGGTTATACTATATAACAATAATACACAATCCCAAAAAAATACTCGAAAACATGTATAATATTACTGAATTTTATTTGGATATTCGAAAGCTCTTTTCAAAATGTATGCCGAGTGTGCTCACATTCGAGGCCGGTCTAAAATCAATAAAAATTAGGCGGAATTTCTTACGCATTCACCATATTCTCCAGATCGCCGACTTTTTCAAGTACTAAAACGTCGAGAACATTATCGCTAAAAAGAAATTTCAACGACTATGAAAAGCTAGTTGGTGAGGCAGGAACCACAGTTTCTTTAAGCAAATATAACGTTTACAACATTTGTAAAGAAAAATAGAAAGCTTGCTATAATCGATGAATTGGACACGTTAGAAGAAAAAATAAAATTGTTTTCCTTAAAATTCCTTACCGAAACGGTGTACAAATAACTATCAAAAGTTCACTTCAAACTATAAAAATCGAATCGTTAAAGGCAAATCCGCTAGAGAAACGTTCCGCGAGATTAATGGTGTTTTGGGGGATGGTACTCTATCACTTCGAACTGCGAATGAATGGTTTCGCCGATTCAGAGCGGGTGAAAACGACACCATGGATAAACCAGCTGGCGGAAGACCAGTGACGACGAATACCGATCAAATCATGGAAAACATCGAGTTAGACCGGCATGTGGCATCTCGTGACATCGCCCTGGAGATGGGAGTTAGTCACCAAACCATTTTAAATCATCTGCTGAAGGCTGGATACACAAAAAAGTTTGATGATTTGACGCAAAAACATTCTTGACCGAATCAACGCTTGCGATATGCTGCTGAAACGGAAAGAACTCGACCCATTTTTGAAGTGGATGGGGAGTGGCAACGAAAAATGAATCACATACGACAATATCAAGCGAAAACGATCGTGGTCGAAGGCCGGTGAATCGTCCCAAACAGTGGCCAAGCCGGGATTGACGGCCAGGAAGGTTTTGTTGTGTGTTTGGTGGGATTGGAAGGGAATCATCCACTATGAGCTGCTCCCATATGGCCATACGCTTAATTCTACCATCTACTGCGAACAACTGGGCGGCATGAACCAGGCGATCGACCAGAAGCGTCCACAATTGGCCAACAGGAAGGGTGTAGTGTTCCACCAGCACAACGCCAGAGCACACACTTCGTTGATGACTTGTCAGAAGCTACGAGAGCTCGGATGGGAGGTTTTATCGCATCCACTATATAGCCCGGACATAGCGCCAAGTAATTACCACCTATTCCTGCCCATAGCGAACGCCCTTGGTGGTGTACAGTTGAACTCAAAAGAGGCTTGTGAAAAGTGGCTGTCCGAGTTCTTCGCAAATAAGGAGGGGGGCTTATACGAGGGGTGATTTTGAAGTTGGCGTTTAAATGGCAACATATTATCGAACTAAAATTTTATTTGAACTAAATCCGTTCACTGTAACACTTTTTATAAAGCATTGAATAAAGAGCAAACAAGCGGAAGGAATATTTTCCAACACAATATATTAAAAGCTAAAACATGGCAACACCAACATAGCTGATCACTAATTAATGCCGAAATTTCCAAATGAAAATATTAACAAATATTTCCGTAAAATATTATCAACGCATTTAATGCGTAAATATGTGCTTTGACAGCTCAAATTTCTTTTACCAAAAACAAATTACGGAAATCCCACACTTACGCTATCTGCAAGCAGCTTTTAACATAAGTCTGGCAATTGCACAGACTGCCTAGCACACCCCGCTGGTGAGAGTGACGCAGGCGCTCTTCCGTAAATGTAATACATACATTAATTAAGAAATTATGTGTGTTCCGTTTTGCATATATACTACATACGAGTATATTAAATTAACAAAAATAAGCAAGCAAAATCATATATGGACTGCGGCGCGAAATCCTGTTCACCAAGCAAATGTATATTCAACATTTAGCGGCAAAGAGGAGGTCACGGTTAATAAATATGCACATAAACATATGTAAATATGAAAGCTAAATATGTGAGCTTATGAGTAAACTCAACGCATTCCACACATATTTGAGGCATATGTACATGAGAGGCTGTGAAGTTAGTTAGGGCAAGTGTGGAGGCCAATGGCACTGCCCACAAAAATCACGAGAGAGAGTGTGTGAAATGGCTAAAAAATGGAAATTAAATTTGTCTCGCATTAAGACAAGCCACTCAAACGTAAAGTGGCTTAAAACACAGCGACATACATACATACATTCACATATGTAATAGTCAGAGTGTCATGTGTGCGTTGAAATGAAAGTGAAATCATTCTAGGGCTCTCATAATTACAGACCAGCTAATTAACTTAGCGCTGATCTTGCAGTTTCTTAGCGATAAGCAGCAAACTAAATATATTTAACAACAAATATGTGCATAGTCTATATATATATATTTGACGCTCTCACTTGCTTGCTTGCTCAACAAATATGTGCATAGTCTATATATATATATTTGACGCTCTCACTTGCTTGGCCGTAAGCCAAGCCAAGCCAAACCAAGCCATTAAAAAAGCATTCATCAAATATTTTGTAGAATGCCAGAGCAAATAAAAACGCACAGCTTGAGTGCCAAATGTATGTTGATATGTATGTGTGTGTCATTTCATTTCACTAACTGTATGTATGTAAGTAAATGAGCAAAAATGAAATTAAATGAAATGTACACTTTCTATTTTCAATAAAACTGAAATCGTTGTTCAAGGGGCAACCAATGTCTGAGTCTGTCTATGGCGGCTAAACCACACTCGATTTCGACAATATTGAATTAACAATAAAGCCTGCGCTATATACAAATATTTACAAGCATTCTTACTTGTTGTCTTTTTTGGTTGTTCAAATGTTGTGGCTTTATAAATTAAGTCTGTTGTCGAATTGTTGAGTGAAACATAATTCACTTCATGACCGCAAGCTTAATTGAATAGAAAACTCAATTAATAATATTTTTCCATTTTTGGTGGTTGTTAATATTTATAGCAGCGCTTCCTCTCTGCTGTTGTTGTTGAGCTTTTTGCACAACAGCGAAAAAACGTCAGGCAAAATTTTTTTTGTATGTTGGACAATCAAGCGCTTTATAGCAATATATACAGACCATAAATAACAATAATTATTTTTTATGTGCGAAAAAAGCAGAAGAAACTCAACAACATTGGCGGCACGTTCAATGAAGAAAAATAGTGCAAAAGAACTTAAAAATTAAAAGTGTATAGAAATAAATGAAAATGAAATTAAGAACTAATTAAAATGAAGAAGAAATAAGAATTAAAGAACAAAAAAACTAATAATGAAATAAAAAAATAAATAGAAAATCATCATAAACCAAACAAAAAAAAAAAATAAAAAATAAACCAAAAAAATAAAGAAAAAAAAATTAACAAAAAAAACATTAACAAAAAAAAAAATTAACAAAAAAAATAAACAAAAAAAAAATAAACAAAAAAAAAAACCAATAAATAAACAAAAAATCATCATAAATGCCAAAAAAAATAGTAAACAAAATATCAACCTAAAATAAAAAGAATAACTGATGAAGAAATCATTACTAACAATGTATGAAGAGTAGATGAAGATATGGACCGATCGCTTCCATCTTTGATACAAGCCGAAATGTACTAACCAGGTCGTCGATAGTTCTTTGTGGTGCCTGGCACTCCTGATAATGAATCACAAAAACACTCAAAGGCGACAACTCTTCTCATGTTGCTTTAATAGGTTAGGCGTAGTCATGATTTTCAAAAAATCATTTTTTTTTTTTGCATTTTCGTTAAAAGTAAAATCTTAAAAATATTCTCTGAAAATTTAAAGTTGATCCGATAATTACTTTTCGAGTTATTTCACAAATAACAAAGAGCGCTCGGGCACTCCAACACACTAGTGTCAAACTTTAAATGCGTTTATCTCAAAACTATGTTTTTTGAACTGGTGACAAATGTAACTCGAAAACCGCTCGTTAGATTTTAATGAAATTCATACAGCTTTTAGAATACATAATAAACTCAGACCTGATCCGAAGGATTTTTTTTCTTTTTTCAAAAATTTCGATTTTTTAAGACCGAAAATCTAAAAATAAAAAATTACCTGAAGCCGCCATTTTGTCAATATTTGAAAAAAAAGCTTCGGATCAGGCCCAAGATTATATATTTATAAAACTATTTTTCCTATCCGATTGATTTTAGATGAATCTCCAAGGACTTATGATTGTCACCGCAAGGACCTTTTTTTGAAAGTGGGTCGACACAGACAGCAATAACTTTGGAAATTATAATTTTCAAATTTTCGCAACGTCAAGTCAAAATATTGTGTAATAATGCCATATTATTACTTTTGTAAAATAACATGATTTAATAGCAAAAAAAATTACTTAAAATTCTCATTTTTTCGTGTCTCTGACTACCCCTAACCCCTTAAGATATATACACAAATGGGGCTGAAGAAAAATACTGATTGCAACAATTTTTGAAAGAAAGAAGTCACAAATCACTGATATTATATCTGACAAAATTTGTTTTCTAATCATGATTGCCACACTGCCTATAGTCCAATTTTTTTACTAATTCAGATGCCAACCATACCACCCAATTTCATATTTCTATCGGTATTCCTTTAAAAAATGTCTTACATTTAGTAATTTTGAAGATTACCTTCATATGGGAAGTGTCCGAATATAATAACCGCTCGGATTAAGAATCAGATTATAGATCATATAATATATATATTATATACAGTTGAACTTCCATAACTCAAACTTCTATAAGTTAAAGTTCTCCAAAACTCGAACTCTTGAATTGGCAATAGAAGTTAAATTTTATACAAATTACCTTCCGTAACTCGGAAGTCTCTCTAACTCGAAGGTTTTTTATGGATTATGGGGATTAGAGTTAGATAAGTTCAACTGTACAATGTTACCATCGAGTTATAAAACTCACTAGAGTCCTAGATCACTTTTTAAATATTCAGTCTCTCGGTCAAATTTATTAAACTCGCCTTTTCGGCACACATTTTAAGCAACATTATAAATATATAGCTATTATTAACTACAACAAAACACCATATAAAATGCACAAATTCATATAAAATTAAAAAGTTTACCAACCCAGCAACATCAGACCACTCAATTAAAGCCTGTTCACGCACAGCATGCCATCACAGCTCGTCTGATTGCCAATGAGTGGTAACTTCCTTTGCAAAAAGTCCATTTCGTACGCATTTTTCTTACTCTTCAACGGCTACAAACGCAAATAGCTTTCATATTTGATGCGCGAGCGTTCGTTAAGAATATTGTGCGTGAGTTCATTGAATTGTGAAGACTTCTTACAGAAATTACAATGAGCTCTTCTTACACACAATAATGTATACAATTTAATAATAACTGAGCTATAATTACACACATTGTTGGCAAGTACAATTTGCGGTGAGTAAGCGATGATTATGGATAATTTTTTAAGTAATTCACGACTTGTCGAAAAGTATGGGTTAAGAGCCGCGTTAAATATTATTGTTTTACCATAAGCTTTCAAGTAATTTGTGCACATATTTACTTATATATATATTTAAGTTGTTGTAAGAAAGCCATTTTATTATTATTTATAATGTTCAACGTGCTGAAAATTCACGCTAAAAGGCACACAATGTATACAAGAACAATAAAGCGCCAATCAGTTCCACTTGCCACGCTTGGCAAAATTTTTAAATGGGCTTCTTCGGACATAAACAAATATTGTTTGTACATAAATAAAAATATATATGTATGTCAGATACATATATGATATGAAACAAGCTGCCAGAGTAGACTGGTTGAGGCTGAATCTGATCCGACCGTCTCAGTCTCTATATAACATATATGTAACTAGACAACCCTGCAGTAAAATTAGAAGGACAGTCAGCAAGGCGGTAGTTCTAGACTAAAGACCTTCTGATTGTCTCACACACAACTAGATAGAGATGAGTTCCGAAAGTACTGCACTTGAGCGCAGTTTTCACTTTGTGGTAAATTGTATTCAAAAAGAGATAATTGAAAACATTATATTGAGGTCGATCAACAAGCAGTACCGCCTACTAATGGAGTAGTTCTGCGCTACTTGTGAACCAGCGCAATTTACTGCAAAATTTTAAAAGAATACTGGCTATAATATGCTTGCATATACATATTTATTACCCAAAAAACAGCGAAATTGCGCGTAGCTAAAGCCAAGTAAACACAACGCCACTAAGCCAACAACCAACAATTTAATCAGTCCATGAACCTTGAGCTGATGTTTCGTTTCGGTGAGCTAAACCAGGTACAAACAAAGCTAGGTACATGAGGTGTATGTACATACATAACTGACAGGTATTTTTTTCGTTCAGTATTACATATATATATATATTTAGATTTGTATATGTTTGCTTATATATTTACTACATCTTTTTTTACGCGCTTTTTTCTAAAATTTTAAACTATATTTTTTTATTTTCAAACCAAAATTAATTCAGTTTGACTAATGTCTTTAGTTAGACAAACTGTTTTGGGGCTCTAGCCGTGATACATTGCGGCATCTTTATACATTTACCTACTAGGTTGTACAACATTATGAAATTTTATAACTTGACACAACACAAGCTACCTGTGAACCTATTATATTCGGCTACATAGTTACCTACTTAGATATCTACATATTACATATGTACATGCTAAGTAGATTTTTATATAATTTATGTAGTTACAAATAGTGACGAATTTAAACTTTGACCCAACTGCTATTAATAACGCGCAAAATAATGGTTTCCTACTACAAAAGGAAAAAAAATCACACTAAAAAAACAAGTAATGACGAGAGAAAATATGAATAGTTCACAAGCATTTTTTAGTTATTTAGTTAGCCTCTATTCGAGGAAAAAAAAATTTTTTAAAATAAATTTTTTAAATTTACGAAAAAAATTTGAAAAATAAATTTTTTAAATTTACAAAAAAAAATTTGAAAAATAAATTTTTTAAATTTACGAAAAAATTTTGAAGAATACATTTTTTTTAATTTACGAAAAAAATTTGAAAAATAAATTTTTTTAATTTTTTTTGAAGATCTCACTTGACCCCTTATATCATCTGTCATATAAATTTTGCCAAAAATATTACACCACATTGCAATAAGATGTAAAGGTAGAATATCAGCCATGTTCCGTAAATCGTTTTCGGGTAATATTTTCACATTTTCCATTTTCGAATTGTTTGATATGTTATGTTAGTCGTTCCGTTTCTGTTTTTTTCGAACTTCAGCAAATCATTATATATATTTTTAATTTTCTAGGTACTACATTATACAAATATTTCGATTTAGGGAACTAACTTCGAAAAAGAAAGAAATTTGTTATTTGTTATTTTCGAAAAAGAAAGAAATTTGTTATTTACTTATGGCTCAATCTCTCGAGATCTGAATGGGTTGGACAAATACACAACTGGGTGGACAAATACACAACTGGGAGTGCAATTCGAAAAAAGTTCGAAAAATTAATTTTCGAAAATAAAAATTTAATAATTAATAGTACGAAAAATATGTATATTATCATATATAAAGGTGGCTACTTAAATATAATATGTATCTATCTACATATGTATATCTATCACTTAGAAGTGAGTATATTATTTGAAAAATCATAAATTGAAATACTTTTCTGATCCAAAAATGTACATTTTCAAAAATTTCGCAAGCATTTCTGAAAATTTCGCATGAAATTCGAATTTTATACTTTTTTGGAAGAAATTATTCAAAGGCCACACATATTTCCCGATTCAGTCGATTGAGTTACTGTTATCCCCTTTTAATGACATTTTAGACGAAGTTTAATTCGAAAACATTTTCAAAAACTCTTGTGTAATTTTGTCACATAATAATGTGAAATTCAAAAAACTCTAGATACTTTTGAAAAACATTCGGATGGGATGGAATCGGAGAAAAGTGAAATACAGGAGAACTTCCATAACTCGAGCTTCAATAATCCGAAGTTCTTCATAACTCGAACTCTTGAATTGGCAATAGCAGTCAAATTTCATATAAATTACCTGCCGTAACTGGGATGCCTCTTTAACTCGAAGTTTTTTGTGGATCATGGTGATTCGAGTTAGTTAGTTCGAAGTCCAACTGTATTTCGAAATAACGGTAAAATATTATTATTAAATGTTTTTAGAGCAAGTTCTGGACCAGAAGTGCTCTTTCATTACCAGTTTCATATAAACTTACTCTAAATTTTACGCCTTCAAGGCAGTAGTCTGCTTTAGAAGGTTCAAAAAACCGATTTTTTTGTTCAGTTTTAAATCTCTTCCAAAACTATCCAAGAATATGTCTTTAAAATTCCAGAGGACAATTCGACATATTTTCGTAGCTAGAGCAGTTTTAGTGGCCGAGCGTCGAGCAGGTGCGAATGCTCAGGCAGACCTTTAAAGCGCGTTTTCTCGAGTTTCCATTTTCACATGTGTTAGAAAACGGTGCTGGCGATAGCAAAAATAATATATGTCCGATCGAAAAAAACCAAAGTGATCTAGCTTCAGTATTAAATTATCTTCTATTTGAACTAAAAAAGTTGGACAAAAGTATTATTTAAACTACTTGTTTTGCAAAGCCAATTTTTTTGTAAGTGATTTTTTTTTTCAAACTTCGAAATAAGTTGGAATTTTATAACTTTGAGTTCATAAAGAAAATAAACTTATAAAAAAAAAAATTGGTACGACTGTTTTAGATGCATCGCACGACCTCCATCACCGGCACCGATTTACAAGTGCAGACTCCAGGCGCTCCAGTAAAATACTTACAACTTTGAAAAAATTCAATATTTTTTAATAATAAATATTGTTTTTTAAGCCTTAAATATAGTACACTATTATCTTAATATTCCGTTTAGAGCAATCATTTCCTTCCCTTTCAAAAAAAATGGCTAAAAAAACGCTTTTTTCGACTTCTAAAGCAGACTACTGCCTTCAATAAAAACTATTTGTATTTCAAAATCTTAAGTTCGAAAAATGATTGAAGAATCTGTACACTCTTTTAATGAAGATTAGGGGGAACGAAAGTCAATTTTGAAAGATGAATTTAAAGAAAAACCGCTTAGTTTTGATTGATACAATACTTATCACTTGATTTAAATTTTGAAAAAATAACCATATCTTATAAAAAATTTCGAAATCATTAAAGTAAAAAAATATGAAAAAATTACAAAAAAAAAATAGAAATAGAGGCTAATTAAAAAAAAGAAAATAATAATATAATAAATAAATAAATAATAATACTAAAACTTAATTTAAATGCTATTCAGCAACACTAATAAAATGCAATAAATCAAAATATTCTAATAAGAAAAAAACATTTTAAAGCCTATAAACACACTTACAAACACACACACATTTGCATATAAAAGCCACACATTGCAAAGTAATAAAGATACCAAAGCATTCTACTCGCGGCTGACATAAAAAGGCTATATAAATACATACAAGTTTTAAATATTTGCGCAAATGTTGTAAGAAAAACAACAACAACAACAACGCCACTAGTATGTGGATGTGTCAGAATTTGTGTCATGCCCCAAATAAAATTCACTACACGCTGCCGCTTGCAAGTGTAGCAAGGAAAAACAAAAAGCAAATGCAATCAAAAGAGTGGGAAAAAAGAAATTAGTAGAATTCGTTTTAGGCGCGGATGTGGCTAAAAAGACTAACTGAGCACATGCGAATTGCATACAACATATAAAAATATTTGTATGTATTTGCGGCATATAGCTGCTGTAAGCGTAATTTGTGGCATGTGGCAAGAGAGTTGTAGAGATAATTTAAATATTCGCGCACTTTCACGCGCCCGACTTCGACTTCGACCCAGGCAGCTTGCTAAGCTAGTGAGTGCGGCGGCAAAAGTGTTTCTAGCGCACAAGCTAACAAAAATAAGCGCAAACACACACACACACACACACACACACATATTAACATACAGAGAGTTATAAAATTAATTTCATATGAATATGAATGCAATAGATATGACGTGTAAATGGGCCATTTGGCTGAATCGACAGGCGCACAGCAGCTGTCCGACCGCCAGTCTGCTGCTGAAATGGAAACGAGGAAAATAAACGCGTTCATAAATTTTCCAACAAATTATGATTACGATGCGTGAATAAGGAAAAGCTGTGCGTGTACAATTCCACGAGTCTGTTTGGCTGCGCTGAGGACAGCTTCCTCTACTGGCTGGCTGGCTAGCTGGCTAGCTGGCAAAAGTGGCTAGCGGAAATCGAAAACTAAATTTAGCCACAGCCATATTTTTACATTGTAAATGGCGTGCCAGCGAGCAGTGTATGTATAGTAGCTTACAAGCAAACCAGAAGAGTTTCGACACATATGTATGTATGTATGTTTGAATATATCTACAGCGGCATCATGTGCGACCCAAATAAAACGCGAAAATTCGTGTGAAAAACGCACGTCAAACGCATTGCGGCTTCAATTGCAGCATGCAACACAGCATCGATTTCATTAGCGCAACTCATGAGTACATTTTACTGTGCGGTATTTGTTGCAGCAACAAAATGTCAGCAACAACAGCTGCACTCGTCGAGACATTTCCAGTCGGTGCCAAACACACACACAGTTCCTTACAGTTACATGTATATATGTATGCATTGCGGCCTGCCACTTGTATGGATTTTCTTTCGGATTACTTGTCAGCCAGTTGGTTTCGTTGCTTTTGTTGTTGTCGAAACAGGTGCCTCCAGCAACAAGCAAACAACTAAAGAGTCAGTCATAAAGAACGCGTAGCCTTGTTGTAAGTTGTTGTTGTTGGTGTTATTGTTGTTGTTGCGTGTGTCAACATACTACACCGAAACATGCACAACAACATGTCGCCAGCGTTTAGTCGCCGACATCAAGGTCGTTGTCATAAAATACGCAACAACACGACGCGGTGCACATGTGCTAGGTGAGCTCGGCAGACGCAGTTGCAACAGTCATGTGGCGCGTGGTGCAACATAACTAAAGTAAGGTTTGTGCACTGAGAAGAGTTGTTTTTTTTTGTTGTAATTTTTGTGGTTTTCCCGCTCTCTTCTTTGCAACATTCTTTTGCACACAGCAACCGGTTCGAAGGTAACACTGCCCGTAATCTTTACATATTTCGAGCTGTAGCATGACAAAGTAAAACGGGTTTAATACTAATTCTTAGTTATAAGCCATAGGCTGGTGAAGCATATGGTCGCCCAGAAAGTTAGGGAAAGCTTTAAGGTACACTTTTTTTTAGCTAGCTTCCTGTGAAATCTCCTTTTCAACGTTCACAATTTGAAACAACCCATAGCCCCGTCTAAAAAGAACATAATCAATATAGTGATTGGATCTTGCAACAGCGACTACTATAAAACAGTTATGGATTAATTCCAGAAAAATACTTGAGATCACGAACCAACTCTTAACTGAACACCTCGTTGCTTGTTCGTGAGTTCTTGACCAAAAACAATACTGTAAAGATGCCACAGGCCTCCATATTCGCCAGACGTAGCACCTTATGAGCTACTTCCAAAACCAAAGAGAACCTTGAAGGCTATCCCAAAAACCAAGTTTAAGAAGTGTTTCAGCGATTGGAAGAATCACTGACAGAAGTGCATAATATCGAATGGAGACTATTTTGAAGGCTACAACATTAATGTAGACGAATGAATAAATATTTTTCTTCAAAATACGAAAATTCCTGTTATTTTTTGAACACATCTCATATCTCTCCTTTTTGAACTAACATTAGATATTTTCGTAAATTCAAACAAAACAACACTATTTCGACCATATCTAAGTATAGAATATTGTAGGGTACCTCAGCGACATAAACAGTTTTAGTTAATATTTAGGAAGAAAGCCTAAATACAATAAATTTGATATATCATAGATCTTTATCGGGTAGCAGGTTTTCAATATATTGGAGATCGATCGTTATTTCACTTAATAATTTGAGGATCTGATTCTCAGAGTTGGTTTATTCTTATTAATTTTTAAGGCAGTAGTCTGCTTTACAAGCCGAAAAAAGCGTTTTTTTAGCAATTTTTTTTGAAAGGGAAGGAAATGATTGTGGTAAACGGAATTTGAAGACGATAGTGTACTATATTCAAGGCTTAAAAAACAATATTTATTATTAAAAAAATATTGAAATTTTTTCAAAGTTATAAGTATGTTTCTGGAGCGCCTGGAGTCTGCACTTGTAAATCGGTGGCGGTGATGGAGGTCGTGCGATGCATCTGAAACAGTCGAACCAATTTTTTTTTTTTTTTTTTTAATTTTTATAAGTTTCTTTTCTTTATGAACTAAAAAAATACCGAAGAAGTTATAAAATCACAAATTTTTTCGAAGTTTGAAAAAAAAATCACTTTTTTAAGAAAAAAAAATTGATTTTAAGTTGTCCAACTTTTTTAGTTCAAATAGAAGATAATTTAATACTGAAGCTAGATCACTTTGGTTTTTTTTGATCGGCCATATATTATTGCCGGCACCGTTTTCTAGCACTTGTGAAAATGAAAACTCGAGAAAATGCGCTTTAAAGGTCTGCCTGAGCATTCGCATCTGCTCGACGCTCGGCCACTAAAACTGCTCTAGCTTCGAAAATATGTCGAATTGGCCTCTGTTATTTTAAAGACATATTCTTGGATAATTTTGGAAGAGATTTAAAACAAAACAAAAAAATTGATTTTTTGAAGCCTGTAAAACAGACTATTGACACATGCCCTGTCCTTAAACTAATTTTTTCCATATTAATTATTATTTTAAAAATCTTACCAGATCTTATATAATAGATTTGAACTGGTAAAAATGCTTACCTAGAAAGAAAAAGAAAGAAGAACAATTAGAAAATGTATTAACAGGTATTTTGATAGTAAGAAAAAAGCGATAATAATAATAAAGAAAGAAGAAAGAGTGAGAATCACCTTTTCACAAAAAAAAAAAAATAATTTATATAAAAATAATAATTTAAAATAGTTTTGCAATTTAAACACTACAAGGCATAGCCACACTTCGTACACTTAATAAAAAAAATAAAAGAAACACACAAAAAAGGTCTCTTCAGCAAAATGATGTCGCTACATACCGACTGCGCAGAAGTACACAATTGCTTGGTCGTCGCTTGGTTAAATTTAATCTCAAAGCTTGGCGATCAAATTACATGATTGGTTAGGTTAAGCAATGCAAATAAAGCGAAAAGACGCGCCTAACAGCGCACAACAGGCACAAGCGATTGCAACTAAAACAACTGCCGCAATTGTGGTAAGCTGCTGTACTCAAAAAATATACAGAAAAAAACGAGCGATGAACAACTGAGATGCCCAGGAAGGTCACCTTAATGCTCAGTGATAGATCGTTTCGCTGATCAGCAGGCACAACTGTCAGCGACAAGCCGCAGTTTGGTGTTTTCCTAACCAGCTTGTGCAATAAGCTGCAACTTAAACTAATGAAAAAAAGCTACAAAAACAAAAACAATATAAAACTAAAAAAAAAAACAAAAACCACGAAAAACCCAAAAGCAAACACTTATGGCATTTTGTCTACATTTAAGCCAAACAAATTGCAATAAATGGCTAAACATTCGAGCAAGCTGCAGGCATTCGAAAACGAAAACTTTGCACCACAGAGGTCACTAACAAATAGTCAACGGCGAATATTTTACAACACCAGCATTGCGCATGCGCAGCTGAGCGGGAATAATCAAGCAACTATGCAGCTTCAACTGTGCGATCTGCCAACAAGCAAACCCTACACACGATCGATCATTTGCATCGTTTATTGTCGGCAGTTGTGCGGATAATAAGTCATTAGGATTTGAAAGGAAAAAAAATCAGAAAAAAGTTATTAAAAAACAAAGAAATTGTTGAAGTAAAAAGTTATGCAATTTTTTTTATTTTTTTTTTTAATTTTTTTTTTTAAATTTTTTTAACTGTCACCGCAATAGTGTCAGTCAACTTGTCAATGCATTGCTATAATCGTTGAAATTTTGACAAACGATCAACAAGTTATTGAGATGCTTAACCCGACGCCATGCAATGCAATGCAATACGAGGCATTGGGGTTATACGCAAAGCGTCACTCAGCTATGCAGCTTTGAAATTGAAAAAAAAGAAACGTAATTTATGAGTTCAAGTGACTTGCAGTGCATTTTATAATTTATAATATGTATATAATATTATATATAGACACTCGAGTACTTGCAGTTAACTCAACCAAACACTACTTTTACAGTAATGTCAAATGCATGTCATTCGACTTGTCTTTCTATTTGACAGTTATGTCAAGTTGTCAAGTGATAGTGAAAAAATTGTACGTGACAATGCTATGTTGCGGATTAATAGGATGACTCTCTAGCTGATGACAAAGTGTATGTGAAAATTAGATAGTATAAACTTATTATTTACCGATAGCCAATGAATAAGATTTTGTTTTCTATCGATAATATTCGAAGAATTCATTATTATTTGTTATCATAATTTAATAATTTCCTTTGAATAGTAAAAGTATGATACTGATAGTAAGTATCTATGATACTCGCACTAGAAATAAACTATGAAAGTTATTTCTATAATTTTCTTACCGTTTAAGCATAATGTAATACTGCAATGTCAAAATATACGAATTATTAGCCGATTCCATCGACCAAACTCTTCATAATTTAGAAATATTTTTTTTTATTTTAACGAATTTCGAAATCAAATTTAATTCTTAAGCATTAATTAAAGCTTTCAGGAAATTTTAAATTATTATTCAGTCGCATTAGATCAGAATATAAGAAATAAATTACCTTTGAAATGTAAGTCAGAATACTATAGGTAACTTATTATGACATTTCTCTGATCATTTATATCTCAGTCAAATATCATCAATAAACTATTAAATAACATCGATTAAATATCGAATACTAAAGGAACTATTAAATTTATCCAATAAATATATAGATTTTATAGTGCCTAACGCTATGATTTCTATTTACATCGCTATATAAGATTATTATTTTTCAAGATTATATGAAGTGCAAAATTTGACAGCAAAAGTTTAACAGTTATCAGTTAAAATCTCAAATATTGTAAATGTTTTAGAAAAAAATTGAAAAATCGTCGATAATTTTTGAAATAGTGTCGATAAAATTTTTACTTTAATTTAATTTTAAAATTTAATTAAACAGTAAACGCTTCATTTATGTGAATGCTACAGTCAAAAAGTGTCGACAAAAGTTCAAGTGATATCTATAACGATCTCTTTACATTGATAATGGTCCAAATTATATCGATAAGTGTTATATTATTTAATTGATATCGATACTGTCGATAGACGTAAAAATTGTATCAATTAATATTCTAAATGTATTGAGAAATGTCACTTGTCACTGATAAACTTTTAAATCGATAAGTTGAACTGTTTTCGATAAATTAATTGATATAGATAGGACAGGACTAAATATCTCCAGTCATCAAATCAACAGTCATGACATTCGTGTCTTAGCTCCTACGCCACTGTTGACAGTCATAACTTTGAAGTCGTAGATAGTTTCCTCTACTTTCCTCTATGAGAGTCAGCATTAAGGCAGTGGTCTGCTTTAGAAGCCGAAAAAAGCGTTTTTTAGCAATTTTTTTTTGAAAGGGAAGGAAATGATTGTGGTAAACGGAATTTTAAGACGATACTATATTTAAGGCTTAAAAAAAGATTTTTATTTTTTATAAAAAAATATTGAAATTTTTTCAAAGTTGTAAGTGTTTTTCTGGTGCGCCTGGAGTCTGCACTTGTAAATCGGTGCCGGTGATGGAGGTCGTGCGATGCAGCTGAAACAGTCGAATCAAATTTTTTTTCTTTATGAACTAAAAAAATACCGAAGAAGTCATAAAATTCCAAATTTTTTCGAAGTTTGAAAAAAAAATTCACTCTTTAGTCCAAATAGAAAATAATTTAATACTGAAGCTAGATCATTTTGGTTTTTTTCGATCAGACATATATTCTTTTTGCTATCGCCGGCACCGTTTTCTAACACTTGTGAAAATGAAAACTCGAGAAAACGCGCTTTAAAGTTTTCCTGAGCCTTCGTCGAGCAGGTGCGACCACTAAAACTGCTCTAGCTTCGAAAATATGTCGAATTGGCCTCTGGAATTTTAAAGACATATTCTTTGATAGTTTTGGAAGAGATTTAAAACAAAACAAAAAAAATCGATTTTTTGAAGCCTGTAAAGCTAAGGCAGTAGCTTAACAACACCAACAATGGCAGCCTCGAAATCCAATATAGGATCTCCCTTGAGAACAGGTGCTACTTTGGACTAAGTAGGCAATTGAAAAGTAGTCCTCTCCCGACAAATCAAAATCAAACTCTACATGTCGCTCTGATTTATGGTCAGAGGCGTGGACGATGAGACGACACTAGGAGTTGTCGAGAGAAAGATTTATGGTCCTTTGAACATTGGCAACGGCGAATACCGCGGACGATGGAACGATGAGCTGTACGAGTTATACGACTACGTAGACGTAGTCCAACGAAAGACAGCGGACACGCTGCTTAGGTTATGTTTTTCAAATGGACGAAGACACTCCAGTTTTGAAAGTGTCGAAGCAGTACTCGCCGGTGGAAGCCGAGGAAGAAGAAGGCCTCTACTCCGTTGGAAAGTCCTGGTGGAAAGCGACCTGGTTTTACATGGGATTTCGAGTTGGGCCAAATAGCAAGAAAGAGGAATGAGTTGAAACTAAGAATCCCGATAGAATCTGTGTATTGTGTACTGAAAATTAACATGTCTTTAGTTACTAACTTCATTGTTATTGTAATATAAAACTTATCGACTATTCACTTTTCTAAATCCGAACTATTCTCTCAACAAACTGCTATTTCTCCACAATTGAGCAATAGCAATATCTAGTGTGTATATGTATGTACATAAATACCTAGAAATTATTACAAAACTAATTACCAAACAAAAATAATTATTACAATACAATGCTGACAGCAAGTGCGACCAGCACTTTTGGCAGTTGGACCAGCGTCTAGTGGAGACTAACGAATTGGCTGACGTCCAAAAATTGCCACCGTTGTCATAGATTTACATATTTACAAACAAATGCGTTTCGTACGAAATCGACTTGGACGCGGCATGTCCAACATAAATAGACAAGCTGCCAACTCGGGAGGTATTTCGACATTTCGCACGTCGCGAAGCAACTGAAGAATGCCGCCAGCGAGAACACAGACAGCAACAGAAATAAATTAAAAGAAAATGTGTGAAAAGCAGACGTGTGTGGTGCAAAAGCCATGCCGCCGGTTACACGCTCATTCTTGACCAATGAATTTCAGCTAAACCGAAAACACAGATCCATTTATCTATGCCAGAGGCAGCGTGTGGCGCAAAGTCTGCTCCACAGCGTACGGAGAAAGTTTGGCATGAAAGCGTCAATTGGCAGCGCACAGTGCTAAGTAAATAGACTGATAGCTATGATTTCAAACGCACAGAGTTGCACTACCGTGAGCCTGTGTATTATATGTTTTTGTGGTAATTTTCGGTTTGCTCATCAACTGGATTATTGACGTTTGCTCGCCGTTTCCGCCATCTTTTTTTTAACTCGCTCTCAACTGCTTAGCGGTAACTTCGCGTTGATTGTATCTCGATTTTATTTTATTTATTTTTCGGTTTCTACGAATGGCTCACAACTTTTTCTCGTCTTTTTTCACTTCTCATCTATTCATTTGCTTTTTATTACCAATATTTTCCGCACTAAAATGCTACTCAAAAAGCAGATAACAATCAGGCCGGAGGCAAAAAGTGCTGGAGCCGTGGCAGAACTGTTGCATATGCAACCATGTAACCCGTAGCGCTAGTAACAGTTACAACAACATACGTTTCTGCGCTTTTCATATGAATAAAAGTTTGTATTTTTTTTCATCGCTGTGTTGCCATCTCACAACAAAGTTGCTAATATTTCGGCCATTTGGCGCTAATGGTCGTTTTTTCGGGGGAATTTTCTTTTTACTATTTGCGCCAAATGTTGGGAAGTCGCGTCTCTGGCACCAAAATTTTGGCTGAGTTTTTGTGTTTTGAATTTTAATTGCCCGCAGTTACTTACGTAATGTACCGTTAACATAGCAATTTACATCTGCTTCGCAAGCAAAGCGATAATTTAAAAGAAAAAAGGAAAGGAAGATGCACACAAAATGGGAATTGTGGTTAATAGTGAAAAAAAGAAAACAAAAGAAACTACTGAAATTCAAAAAAAAAAAAAAATAAAAAAAAAGAATTAGATAAAAAATCACAATATAGCGTTGAAACTCTCTGGAGTCTTCCCTTTTTCTTTCTTAAATTACTTCATTTTATATATTTTTTTATTTATTAAGCATTTCTCTTTCGATACGGTTTCTATAAGAATTTTTTGTTGTGGGGATTACCTTCGCCACTAGATCCGACGTATTCAACCCTTACAAATAATTAAAAATATCTAAAAAGTTCTCAGATCAGCTCAAGATCTCTTTATTTTTAGCTTAATGAATATTTTTGTTAATGGTGGTGTATTTTTTAAATTTAAATTGTGGACCCTCTTACAAAAGGTAGAGATAAATTTATACTATTAAATATTGTTTAAATATTTATAATTTCTATAAAAATTATTTTATTTGTATTCATAATATACAACTCGGTCAAAATTATTGAAAACTATTCCAAAATTCTCGACTATATCAACTTAGTTTTTGAAGTACGAAGAGAAATGCTTAAATCATTAGCATTTCTTTAAATTCAGTCCCTATGTAAATAATTTGATACAAACTATTTTTGTGATCTGAACTTAAAAAAAAGAACGGATCAATCCAAAAAACTCTTATTAACACATTGCAAAATTATGTTGATTCTTTCATTAAAAACTACGAAATTAAAAATCTTATTTAGATCTTTTTTCATAGAATTCATTTTATATTAGAGGTGATCATGAGAATACAGTGATCCCCGCTCAAATGCCCATATTTTGCGGCATCGTTGTTTTTTCTCTCAATTTACTTATAAACTTCACCATAAGTGCCTTTCACGCTTAAGGGGGCCATCCCTGTGACGGCCTGGTTTTTAGTGATTTTTTCTACGACCAGTAAATAGATAGAACCTTAAGTCTATTATCATTTGTTAACATATGTTACGACAGTATAAATATAAACTTTAAGCTAAAAATATTTTGTAGAACTGGAGTTACAGCGTTCTGAACGCCCCGTCTTGAAAAAATGTGCTCGCACTTCCTCTTCGATTCCGGCTGATTGGCTTATTGGAAACGAAAAAAGATAGCTTCATTTTAATCAGTAAGCTTAAATGCATAGGACGCACTACAATCAGTGACTATACCAAAAATTGGACTTTTGGTAGACATTTGAAGAAAAATGAGAATTTTGCGTTTTTTTTTTTTGCTGTAAAAAATTCGAAGTTTTTGGAATTGCCATGTTGTTCCATGCATTTACATGTCCTGAATGTATCCATTCAAGTCATTCGGTAAAGCCGTTTTTGAGATACGATAGAGGAAAGTTTGAAAAACACGGTTTGCCAACTGAGCACTTCGGACAGCTCTGTCTTCTAATTGCTGTATCTTTAAAACGACTTCGAATTTCTGTAAATCACTTTACTACCGTATTCTAGACATGTTAAATAAGCAATTTATAATAAAAACAAAAAAAAAATTATGTGAGCCGATCACATGGGATGACTTCCTTAAATGCCTGTAACATTTCAGTCACAAGTTTGTAATTTTCTTCTTTTAAGTTGTCACCAGGAAAGCTTATAAATATTTTTTTAATGTGTTTTTTTGTCTTTTTGTTATTAATAAAAAATAAATGTGACTTTCATTTTAAAAGAAAAAAATATTGACCTGTTTATTGCCAAACGATCTCAAAAATAATTGTCATGATTTGATTTTTTTTCAATACTTTCTGAAACTTTCTACAATCGATGATGAAAATCTCCTAATGATCAGTGCAAAAATGCTTTGAATCTGATATAATCTCAATATCGATACTTCAAAAGTCAACTTAGATAGTGTTAAGCATAAGAACCCGAACTTAACAAAAATCGACCATATACGGTGTATAAAGACGAAAGAGGAATGAAGTAAATATTACACATCACCACCAGTAACCAATGGATATATCATTATAGGTCAATCAATATCAATACTGACGAACATTTTGTTGCCATAGATGTTCGAAAAGGGAAACCAAAAAACGAATCCTTTTTCAACAAGGTTATTTGAGTTCAAACATTTCTTTTGACGAAACTAAACAATAATTGAATTGGCTATAACACTTTTTGAGTCTCCGGATATCAAGAATATACTAATTCTTCAGTGATAAGCTGCAAGTGACTTTCTTTACTTCTTTTAAATGTGATGAATTCATAAACCTAGTAAATCTATAAACAATTTTTTTTAGCATTATTTTGTAAAATTGCGGAAGATTGTCTGTAAAAAAAGAATATGTCGAACATAATATAAATCTGCTTATGACAACGAGTATGCAACTACTTACTTATATAATTTTTCGCTTTTCAGGAAGTAATTGTTATTCGTTATACAAAATACAACAAATTTCAGCGCAAACTGTAGAAACTTCAAATTCAACCTTGTCTATTGAAGACCAAAAAGTTGGCGAATTTTTCGTTTTTTTTTTTAATTTTTTTTTTTAATTTTGAATATTCAAAAACTCCATTTGTACTTTTTCGCAAATAACTCAACGCCCCATTGGCTACTTATTATGCATAGCAATTTTTTGCACACTTATGTACTGTTCAAGGAAAACATTTTGCTACTAGTTTGAAATATTTGAAAATACAACAATAACAATAGCAACAAATTTGCATAGCACTAAAAGGCGTGTAATAAAAATACTTTTACACCAAATAGGCAGCAAATGTTAGAGACAAAAATCTACAACAACAATAAAATAGTGGGGGAAAAAATTAGAAAAAAATAGAAAAAACCGAGAAAAAATTAAAAAAAAAAATTAAAAATAAGTCCAACGAGTGAGCACGAAAATAAATCAAGTGGCAAAAATTGTACTTCGGTAGGCAAATGAATGACTGGGCAGGCAGTAGGCAACAATGGACGACAGGCACGTGCAGTCGACGCGACTGCGATGGCGACAGCGAATGCATTTGGAGTTATACTTCAAAAACAAAAACAACAACAAATAGTGCAAAATGGCGCAAAAAATATAACACCAACAACAAAAATAACCTAACTAAAATTACTAACGGTAACTAGCAACTAGCAACAACGAGTGCATTAGCAATGGCTGTCTGCTGCTCAGGCTCAGGCTATTACTAACTTGTTGCTAGTCGCCGCCGGCAGCATACGGCAGCGCTCCAACAAAATCGCGCGCTGTTAGCATTTTAATAGCGCATAAGTTACGACAGCATTATGGGCAACACTTTAAGCCAATTTTCAACGCTCCGCTGTTTTTGCTCTCATTTCCTTTTTTTAATTTTTTATTTTTGATTTTTATTTATTTTCCTGCTTTGCTTTGTCTTGTATTACGTAGTTTTTAATAGTTTGTATAATATTTTCATATTTTTATGTGCCTGCAAATTATTTGTCTTCCTATTTTTTTCGCTTTTTTCACAATGCCTTTGCCTGCTGCCCACTATTACGAAAATGACGGCAGCAATTGGAGCCACCAAGCGGCATTTGGCGCGCGAATTTCATGCAATTTATGCTTGTATGTACCGTAAGCCGTGATGCGGCTGAAGCAGACGATATTGCATAAAATAATGGTTGGCGCGTTGCGAACACGCTCCAGACTGCCTAATGGTGGCACACAGTGAACTAATGCAATTTCGCTGCTTTGAAAATTATAAGCTATCAAAAATTATAATGCAACATAAATTAGGTATAAAAAGTGGTTACACAAAAGAGAAAAAAAGAAAATGCAAAAAAATTTGCAAAATAAAATTTGAAAAAAAAAAATTTTCTTAAATATTTGGAAAAAAATTTTTGAAAAAAATATTTTTTTTTTGAAATTTTTTTGAAAAAAATATTTTTTTTTTTGAAAAAAAATATTTGAAAATTTTTTTTTTGAAAAATTTAAATTGAAAAAAAAAATAAAAATTTTTGAAAAAAAAATAAAAATTGCAAAAAATAAAAATGCGAAAAAAGTGTGCATCAAAAGTGTAAGTCCAATAGGAAAAAGGCTCGTAAAAACTATCTCGAAAGAAATATGCGCTTGCAACATATGCAAAACACACGCCCATAAAAAACAGCAACAACAACCGCTGCCATTATTTACAGCACACAGATTTACGCCATTTATTAGCTGCCGAGAGTAACCGATCCCCTGATTGCAGAAAGGCAAAGCGACAGTGAGACAGACAAGCAGCTAGGCAGTTGTGCTGCCAATGGCCCGCGGTAATTTAATTGAGCAGTTACAATGAGTTTGCTGTTATCGCTGATTAGTGACAAGAAAAATCTGCGCTTACAATAAACAACAATAACAACAGCAGCAGCAGTAAGAAATTTAGACAACAACAACAAAAATTGTTTTACAACTACACAATCAGCAGCGACGGCGGCGGCGCCACTCAACAGCTCAATAAAATCATAATGAATAGCATTTGGGGTTTGCAATTTTTCCACGCAAAGAAATTTCATAAATTTATTACAAGCCATTTGGATTGAAAGATAGTGTACTGCGCAAATTTATGCTGCGATATTTGATTAATGGCCACCATAGTTGCATTGTAATTACTTGTGTGAGTGGTGTTGCACTTAACGGCATTTACAAGGTGATTAAACCGCTGTGGCGGGAGCAAAGGTTGCCGAAAACTTGCGATTTTTCTTCGTACAAAAAATGAAAATATCTGTGATTATGATGTCATGCAACCGGATACTGTGGAGTAAGAGTTACTTATGGGATTTGAAATGTGGGAGGACATTTAGTGGTTCCGTTTGAAATTTTTGGTTGCACTGATTTGGCAATTAGACCTAGCCTTTATTTTATGCTGTTGAAATAATCATTGGGTTTGGCGATACAATTGGAGCGATGCTTTCTCTCAGCCTTGGAACCCGGTACATGAGCTTTATAACTTTTGTAGTTTAGCGACAGGAGACACGGAATTATTAACCGTAGCATGTATAAAAAATTGTGGGATTAAGTGTAGTACCTAATCTTTAATTAATTCATTGGTCGACCTATTTTTCTTTATCAACATTTTCTTGGATTGGATTGGATTGGAGATCCCTTGTTAAATATTGCTTGGATTTATCCTAGAATCTGTAGATGCCTGAACTGGTGGGGCATGCTGTCCGGACAATCCCGCTCGAGGCGGGAACTCACAAATAATCTGTATACTGTGTCTTCATGATCACAGCTATAGCGCTGATTAAGGCAGTAGTCTGCTTTACAGGCTTCAAAAGATCGATTTTTTGTATTGTTTTAAATCTCTTCCTAAACTATCCAAGAATATGTCTTTAAAATTCCAGAGGCCAATTCGAGAAATTTTCGAAGCTAGAGCAGTTTTAGTGGCCGAGCGTCGAGCAGGTGCAAATGCTCAGGCAGACTTTAAAGCGCGTTTTCTCGAGTTTTCATTTTCACAAGTGTTAGAAAACGGTGCCGGCGATAGCAAAAAGAAAATATGTCCGATCGAATAAAAACCAAAGTGATCTAGCTTCAGTACTAAATTATCTTCTATTTGAACTAAAAAAGTTGGACAAAAGTATTATTTAAACTACTTGTTTTGCAAGTTAAAGTCAATTTTTTTCTTAAAAAATTGAATTTTTTTTCAAACTTCGAAAAAATTTGGAATTTTATAACTTCTTCGGTATTTTTTTAGTTCATAAAGAAAAGAAACTTATAAAAATTTAAAAAAAAAAAATTGGTTCGACTGTTTCAGATGCATCACACAACCTCCATCACCGGCACCGATTTACAAGTGCAGACTCCAGGCGCTCCAGAAAAATACTTACAACTTTGAAAAAATTTCAATATTTTTTAATAATAAAAATTGTTTTTTTAGCCTTAAATATAGTAAACTATAGTCTTAAAATTCCGTTTACCGCAATATTTCCTTCCCTTTCAAAAAAAATTCCTAAAAAGACGCTTTTTTCGGCTTGTAAAGCAGACTACTGTCGATTTAAGAGAAAGCTCACCTCAAAGCAGCCACTGAAATAAAAATCATTTCGGAACACGCAGAATCGACCTTCGTGAAATCGATACTAGAATACTATGTTTCACTTAAGGCAACTCCTTCTGTAGCAGGAAAAATATCCTCAAGTTTTACACCAACAGTTCCAAGAGCAAAGCCGAGAATACCGCGCTCACCCCAACAAAACTCTCGGCTGGTCTTTAGTAAACAATGACGAACTCATCCAGATCTTTGAGACCGTCGAGGTGCTATGGATAAACGTCCAGAACTATCGAAGTCGTGCTCCGCATCGACACTGAATATCTCTTACTATAGAAAGCAGGAAAACACCTGCATGATTAGGTTTGAATGATCCCAGTTAAGGAACACCATGGTCTGGGAAGCTTGTTAGTTCACTACCGGCCTCATCACACAAAATTTCCCCTTAGATAGAGATTGCCGCGACACGTAACTTTATAAGATGCCTCAATTGATCCAATGGAATTCCAAAACCTTACAAGAAAGACAAGCTAATTCAATAACGAACGCTTCAAATATTTGGACAAATTAATGGATAACTTTGGAACATGTTACAACAACATATGCCCTAGTATTATAGTCAAAGGTTGAAAATAAAGCAACACTAAACTTCCTCGCCGTAATTACAACATTACGAAACGATTAAAAAACGGTCAGAACATGTGGCTCTAATAAGCTGATATTAATTGCGATTGCGTGTGTAATTAAGGCGAAGGTGATAGAACATATTAAAAAAATTAAACTATAAAGAGTAGTATTACATTTTAAAATAAAAAACGACACCTTCGACTACAGGGAGCTACAGCAAAATTATATATTAATCGTTTTAGTAACAACACAACAGGAAATGAAGCACGCATGTGTCTATAAGAACTTAGACGCCACGCTCTTCCGCCCCGCACCTCACCGCAAGGCACGGGCACCCACGCCCCGGCTTAGTGCAGCTCGTGACTTTAAAAACGTACGAAACGAACGAAAATGAGGTCATAATTTCCGCAAATGCGCGAATAATTATAGAAAACAGCAGAAGCACAAAGACAAAAACAAAAAACAGCAGTGACAATTACAGTAGAAACAAAGGGGCGAAGACAAAGTGCACAAATTAAAGAATAATAGCAAGTAAAAAAAAATATATATATTTAAGCACAAAAAGGCAGAGAATCTTAGCTAAGAAGCAAAAACAAAATTAAGCTACCATAAAAAAACATACTCCCCAACTAAAGCTCACAGACTTCAGCGCATGCGCAGAAGGCGTCACGAGTGAATGAATGACAAAGACGTTCGAGAACAAGTTCGCAATCAGCGCAATTTGCAAAAAATTACAACAAAAATGGCAGCGAGTTAGAAAATTCACACTTTATATATATATTTATGTACATATATACTTGGTAGGTATGAAATTGCACATAAATAAATAATAAAGAAAGCAAAAAGTTGAGCGCGCATGCGCAACACTTAACGATTCTCATCCTCATTTATTTGCGAGCATTTCGATTGCGGCGCGGCGCACAAGCAAGAGCGAAGTAGCGAACCAGACTGCTGGAGCCCCCCAAAGCCTACTACCCCCTCATATTAACTTCACTCGCAGTTTTACCACGTTTTTTGTCACGTTGTTGTTGTTTATCACTCGTACAGTACATGCGCGCGCAGTATAAACGTCAAATGGTAGCAACAGCAATCACAACAACGAATAAAAATAACAACCAGAACTAACAATCGGCGCAATCGGCACAATTTGAGCGCATCAAGAAGCCACGGTGAAAGGCAAAAACGCTCTGGCACAAAACCTCCTATGTTTGTGTGTATATCTATGTATGTATGTGTGTAGGTATGACTGCCAGTCAGTGTCAGCTAGTCTATTTTAGTCTCTACCGGCAATTCGCAACAAAGTTGGATTTCCCTTTGTATGAAGCGTGTGAGTGTGGTGTGGCCAAGTGAAGGCGATGTACATAAGGTTAAACTGTGGGCTGATTTATAGCGCATGGTATACTAAAGTGCGATGAAAAGTGTGTTAATTGCAATCAAGTTTTGAAAGGCAGTCAAGATCTGCGCTGTTCTGCATAACAAGGGCAATTCTCAATGATTTAGTGGAACTTTGTAAAATTTGTTAACCTCATAATGCATATACTAAACATTTCTCTTACTTTCACAGCATATATTTAAGATAATGTATATTTTCTTTATAAGAATTATATGACAAAAATCACGAAATGTTCCTTGAATACTACGCAGTTCTGCGGCGTAAATTTCAATGATTGAGAACCAGTTAATGCTTACTCATTGTATCGCTTCGTCAGGATAAGAAAACTTTCTATTAGTTATGGACTCGAAAAAAAATATTCGACCTGCTATACAAGCTACCGCAAAAAATTCAAGCAACTTATTGCGCTCCCAAGAAACAAAATGAGACAACTAGTGGCACTTTACACTGGCCACTGCAGACTAGGGTGTCATCTGAACAAACTCGGGATCTGCTCTACGGACCTGTACAGATTCTGTGATTTGGAAGTGGAAACACCTGAGCACCAACTCCTGGAATGTCACGCGATTGCGGGATTAAGGAGGCAGGCAATGGGGTTTCTATATCCCCAAAGGGACCACCAGCCCTGCAGAGTTACTAAGTTTTCTTAGAGCTACAGGACTGGACGGTATTCTGTGATAATTAGGAGAGCGCACAATAGAACGTAGATCGCAGTGCGATCCTCCAATAAAATCTAATCTAATCTAATACAAGCTCTCGGAAACTTTTAAATCTCAAGTTGGTTCCCAAAATCTTACATAGTAATTCTCAAGTAAATATCGAACATTCTATCGAATCTGACAACTTTGTCATCTAAGCCGAACCCCGGACTGACCCGCTTAAAGCGCGGAAGTTAATATAGTATTTCGACATTGCTGTGAGTATTGAACGAACTATGAGAATCAGTAACCCTTTGAGATTTTTTTTATAAAATAAACATGTTTAATTAAGAAACATATCGTTAAAAAATATTTACATAACTAGCAGACCGCTCCGGCTTCGCACGGGTTTAAACGGGTTTAGTCTTTGGTTTCCGTTGTCGTTTTCTCTTATTATGAAGGCGTTGGGAACGCTCAGTGCGAGCTTGTATATTTCTACTTTTTCTTCAAGCCGCTGCACACGCTCCTTACTCGATTCTCAAGCACGTACTTTTGGAGGTTTTCAAATTGTTTTCGGCAAGCAGCAGCAAGTGCTCTTTACTCGACTCTCTGGCACGCGAATGCGATGCGAAGGGAAGAGAAGGAATGACTTGCAAGACGATTATCAGTTTCAGATTAAGATTCTCGATCACAGAGTCTTTTTGATATGCTCACCTGCGAACTATTTTCAGAAAGTTGAGATTCTAGCAATATAGCCTATATTACTCGGGGTGAATGTAGCTTGTCAATGGTGAAAGAAGCTTGTCAATTTTGAAATCGGCACAGTAATTTTTGAGTTTATTCATTACAAACATACATACAAATCTTTCCTCTTTATAATAGTAGTATAGATTTATAGTCACAGTTCTAGTATAAATCGATTGAACAATTTCTTTGTTGGATGTTTTGACTATCGATGCCACCAACAGACTTTTATATATTTTTTTGTTTATTTTATATTTTTGCAAAAAGGACAAGAGGAATACAATAGGAAAACTATCACCGAGATTTGTCTCGCTGTGTCTCTTGACACTTAACAAACCGCAACGGAGAAAGCGCACTAAATCGATTTAAACCATGAAAAAGCAGGAAGAAATCGGTTGGGAAATGATAGCAAATTGGATTCATCGTAAGCAGTGTAATTTTTACTTTTTTGAATAATCTGTGTATAATTACTTAGATGAGATAACGAAATAAAAGAAACAGTGAATCAGCTACATGAGTGATTTATTTAGCAACATAACATCAAAACTCAAATCGTGAATTTTGAAAAACCGGTGATCAGCGACCTTAAAAACCACCGAGTAACGAGTTTCAAACAATTCCGATGAATTTAAAAAAAAATGGTCCGCCATATTGGATCCGCTATTTTGAATTTTGAAAAACCGACAATGGATTCGTAATGCGTGACCCCGAAAACACCCGAGTAACGAGTTTCAAGCGAATCCGATGAATTTTTGAAAACGCTGTCCGCCATATTTTCTGAGTTTATGTCAAAACACTGATCTGATGCGGTTAAATGGACTTCGGATTCGGTTTCAGCGACCCAAAAACATAAGGTACAAACAGTAAGACCCCCCGGTCATAACTCAACGTTTTTTTGTGTGGCTGTGATATTTATAGCACAAAAAAAATCACTAACTTAAAAATTCAATTTCGGTATTGCGATCATTGCAGAAACCTCAAATCCATAAAACCTGCCATACATATATATATATATATACATTTTTAAGTCTGTGTAAAATGTTTTTTTTATTTCATTATACAATTCCATTTCACTACATTTTAGCATACAATAGCGACTTAAAAGGCTTAATCCAAATTCATCATTCAACTTTGTGGCATTAAGACGGGCGTTTATCTGCAATTTTTCACAACACTAATTTTTTAACTTTTCTCTTTTATTGTTGGCATTATAAATGCTTGGTTGCCACGAATGTAGGTGTTTAGGTCGCAAACGTTTACCCACTTTTTGTTTTGCTGTAACTGCAATCGCCGAGTCGTCGAGTCATACTTCTTTCGTTGTAAATACACTGATATAAAAGTATATATATTTATATATCCACGAGTAATTTCAACGCAATTCTCGTCCGCTATACACCGATTCCTCACCCACATTTATAAATACTACTGAGGTCTGTGCAGCGCTAGTAGCTCATTAAAATGACGAAGCCGCCGTGCGGAGTCAGAAGTCACAACAGAGCGTATGCAAGTACGAGTAGTAATGAAAGATTTATGCAAAGCAGAGAAGAACGTAGAAGAAACAATAAGAGATCTACAAAAACAAAACGTCTGCGCGAATTGACAGAGCAAAGCAGAAAGGGGGAATAAAAGAGAATAAAACAGCAGTAAAGTGCATATATAACATTGTAGTGACTGTCCCAGCGGGTCAGACACCAATTCTCCTCACTTTTTACGGCCTCAAACTTCAAGTGAACCACCAAGACATACACTGAGTCTGCCGCTTCATCCCATGACGTCTGGGTCGATTAATGCAAGTTTATGTCTTAAATGCGGACGTAGATATATTTTACTGGCTTATACTAAATACGCTAAATGCGAAGAGGAGTTGGGTTATAAGGGGAGCGGAACAACTTGAGAAACTTTAGTTAGTTGTGCATACAGGGTGTTTCAGTAAAATTGAGCTACTTTGAAATTTCCGCCAACATCAGTACTCTCGACAATTGAGATCAGCTTTTTGTTCTCAAAACTGAAAAAACTAAAAAATAATAATTTTAATTTTATTTAAACACTCTAGAGACACCCTTTATTCAGTCATTCAATGCTGATGCCTTGCGCTCCGATCTTCAAGGAGGGGGAGTAACCCCATTTAAGTAAGTGAAACTAAATAACTACAGATGCGTAAACACATAATTGCAGTGTTGCTAGTTGTCAATGTCTTCGCAATCGCAATGAGTGTTTAACTTACACAAAGCAGAGCCGGAACTGTCTGAAGACTTGCAGCGGCTAACAGAGCAAAAGAAAGAAAAGCGAGTAAAAGCCGCTTAATAGACGTGATTTTAGAATAACGTAAAGCGGTAAATAAGTCTACTAAGCGTAGACTACTTTGTTGGGTTTGTTTGAATTTGTAAAGTTGAAGACAAAGCGAAAGAATTCACTGCATTGTACTTTCTTACGCTCGATAATTAAAATTACTGCAGCTTTTGTTTTCTGCTTTCTTCATTCTTTTGTGAGAATAGAAAAGTAATTAAATGCGTTTTAGTTGTAAAGGTCAGGTGAAGAAGGTGCTGCAGAGAGAAAGTTACTTAAACTCAGTTTGTTTTTAGGGTCTCGTTTATAATGAGACCTTTTCACTTGAACAGTCTCGACAGAGGCGACAAACAGCTAACAGTTGGTTGATATTAATTTCACATTAACCCGAGCGCTGTGTGTGGCTGCGTGTGTCGGCCATTACCTAAAAACATATGCTCGTTTAATAACTTGACTGCAAAACGTCAAAAAAGAAAGCAAATTACACACAGAAGTAGCAAGAAGACGCACGAAGAATGAGTGTAATCCAGCGCAGCATGCAGACTGTCTCTGCGCAGCATGCAGACTGTCTCTGCGCTGTGCAAAGTAAGAGCATGCATTTAAGCCTGTCAACTAAACGCTTAAGGGCTTTAAGAAACTTGTAGATAATTTTAATTACAATGTAACCGTAAGCAAAGCTTTAAACGGTATTGTAAAAATAAGCAAATAAAAACATATGTTTATATGTATGCATGTTGATCTCTGTTTCTAGCTGCCATAAATGCTCGTAAGTCTCTTTCGTCGTATATCGTTCGTTAATTAAGCAAAGTCTTCAGGCATCATTTTATATGGCCTTCTTTTAATTGATCATTTTTGACTAGCAGCAGATGGTTTTCTGAGAAGAAGAAGCTACAAAAAAAGCCTCAAATGGTAATTTAATACACATTTTTTTTATTACTTTTATTTTGAAACCATTTTAGGGTAAAGCTATTAATTGAGGCTTAACGTATCGGTTTTGCTTTTATTGTAAGGCTGTAAGTAAGCTGTAGAATCTTGTTGGATTTAGTAATAAAAAATTTGGCAATTTTTATGAAGAAAAAAAAAATAAAAAAAAAAATAAAAAAAAAAATAATGAAGCGAATTAAATTTTTACTTTTTACCGTTAGAGTTTGATATAATATTAGGTTGGCAAATATCTCCCGTCCGCCTTTTTGTTTTTTGAATATCCCGGCTATGTATAAAGTGCTACAGAGCTCATATCTGGCAATACTATACATGGTGAATTTGGATATTACGTTCAACAGTTATAGACGTGTAAACATGGAGTTCACTCGCGCCGATATTCGCGCTATTTTAAAGTTGTCCTTCGTTAAAGGCAAATCCGCTAGAGAAATGTTCTGTGAGATTAATGGTAATGATTAATAGGGATGGTAATCTATCACTTCGAAATGCGGAGAAATGATTTCGACGATTCAGAGCGGGTAAAAACGAGACCATGGATAAGCCAGCTGGCGGAAGACCTGTGACGGCGAATACCCTTCAAATCATGGAAAACAGAGAGTTAGACCGGCATGTGGCATCTCCTGACATCGCCCAGGAGATGGGAGTTAATCACCAAACGATTATAAACCATCTGCAGAAAGCTGAATACACAAAAATCTTGATGTTTTGGTCCAGATTGATTTGACGCAAAAAAACCTTCTAGAACCGAATCAACGCCTGCGATATGCTGCTGAAACGGAACGAGCTCAACCAAATTTTAAAGCGGATGGTGACTGGCGACGAATAATGGATCACATTCGACAATATCAAGCTAAAACGGTAGTGGTCAAAGGCCGGTGAATCGTCCCAAACAGTGGCCAAGCTGGGGTTGAGGGCCAGGAAAGTTTTGCTGTGTGTTTGGTGAGATTGGAAGGGAATCATCATCCACTATGAGCTGCTCCCATATGGCCAGACGCTTAATTCTACCATCTACTGCGAAGAACTGGACGGCTTGAAGCGGGCGATCGACAAGAAGCGTCCAGAATTGGCCAACAGGAAGGGGGGTGTTCAACCAGGGTGAAGTGTTCCACCAGCACAACGCCACTCCACACACTTCGTGATGACTCGTCAGAAGCCACGGGAGCTCGGATGAGAGGTTTTATCGCATCCACCACATAGCCCAGACATAGTGCCAAGTAATTACCACCTGTTCCTGTCCATGGCGAACGCCCTTGGTGGTGTAAAGATGAACTCAAAAGAGGCTTGTGAAAAGTGGCTGTGCAAGTTCTTCGAAAATAAGGAGGGGGGGCTTCTACAATGGGGTATTATGAAGTTGCTGTCTAGATGGAAACAGATTATCGAACGCAACGAGGCATATTTGATCCGAGGATCTAAATCCGATCACTGTAACACTTTTTATAAAGCATTGAATAAAGAGCAAAAAAACGGAAGTGAGATGACAATGCCAACCAAATATTTATTGTTGTTGTGCCAAAATACTAAATTTTTAGCTATTTTCTGATATCAGCATAATAATAATTTGACTTTCGAACATCGATTTTCGACCACCAACGTTCATCGAGGCTCATGCCAGAGCGTATATCTGAGAAGTTCTTATCAGTTTTGAGTTGTTAGTAAGGCAAACTCCTGGTTTAAATGTCATCGACTTTCGACTGCTTCGAATGATTCTCAATTTATTTCGAAGAATGTTTCCAAAACTTATCTCATTTCGAAACTCATATATCACGTAATTTTATTAATCAAGATTATTTCAATAGAACTTAGGATTTCTAATCCTTCATCAAGCTTACGATAGGTGGCGCAATAAACATATTTTTACCTTTTTCTAATTTTGAAAATTATTTTAGAATATAGTATCATATAAACTTACTTAAATAATTCATATTTTAAATTTTATGTGTTAATTTTTATGTGTAAATTTTTAATTCAATTTATTATAACTAAACTCTTCGAATATTTTATTAGATTTTTTTCTCATTTTATCGATACAAATCCCACAATCTGCGCTCTATATATGTACGTGATTAATTTTCGTACAACAATCAATGACGTCAGTTACGTAGCCGTAAACACAAAACATATAGTATACGACAACGATACGCCATCGAATGAGTCAAGCCGAACATTTAACCAGAATAAAAGTCAAACGCTCACAAAAGCACAGTTGTCACTTATCGAATTCAGCTCAATAATAAATTGACTTTTATTGCTATCAAATTGAATTACATTGAGGTGAATAAAACGTAGACGAAAAAAAAAATCAAAAAATAAAGAATCGCATCTACACCTACAACGTGTATACCGGTTTAATGTTTTCAACTATTTTTCAGCTATTTATGGCAAAGTGATTTCGACGCGAGTTGGAGCAGCTCGTATATACATATGTCTCAATACACTGTGTAGAGGAAATTCAGCGACGCCTCGCACAAATTAAATTTTAATTGACTGCGAATTGAAACTGCAACTGTATGGCTTATGTCAAAATTGATTACAGCAATAATGGCTACAACAACAAGTAATTGCAGCAACATAAAGCAATAATGTACAATAATACAAAACGCGGTAAGCGTCTCTTTTGCGTGGGTATTTAATCGATTACTTGCGGGATCTATAGTTTATAGTGCCATTATTAGTGGATCAAGAGTTTATATGGCCAAATAAAAATTTGTGTCAGTTGGTATATTCAAGAAATAGTTGAGAGAAATTTGTGCTGAATAAAAATATGATTACTAATATGATTACTTAGATGCGAATCGAATACTTATTGCTTCCGCCGTTTTCCAATAGATGTCTCAAGTGTCAAGCACTGGTCGATTAAATCGATTAAATCGTTTTATATCGATCTTGGACATTTGTGTCAACATTAACCCAACAAAATATTTGTAGAGATCTGTTTGAATCCCTACATATTCTCAACTGAAAATGTCACTTTTTGAGCCGAATTCTCGACGTTTGCGGGAATGTCTCTAGGGTCAAGCATTGGTCGATTAAATCGATTAAGTTGTTTTATATCGATTTTGGACATTTGTGTGGTGAAATGGTCAAAAGTTGTAGCTAGCGACGGCCAATATTTTGAATAACATTTCATCAGTAAAATAGACAACAGATGTCAATATCGACATGGAATTATTCTTATAAATATGATAGAAAGCTTAACAATGTACAAAACGAAGTCCGGAAAGTTTCAATGATAATTGGGTCGAGTCTGTAGACCTGAACAACGACATTATATAACACTGTAGATATTATATGCTCACAAAATCTCATTAAAAGCTATTTAGTGAGATATTGAAACAACAACCACAATAAGTATAATTTTAATAATGTCAACAACAACAACTGAAAGTTCATAAGTACAAAAATTTATATTTTTTTCATGAAAAACAAATTCATTGTGCTCTAGCGCCAGCTTTTGAATTCGCAAGCAATTTTCACCACACATTAGTGAACTCAAATATAAGTAAATATATTTCTCTATCTGTGGCAATAAACTCAACTCCACTCCACCCGTGAAGGCATTTTCAATTAGCCAATAACTAACTGGCATGCGAAATTGCCAAATCAGCGCAGAACTTTATGCTGACGCCAAACGTCAATAACGCACACAAACGGCAAATACAAACATAAAGAATCAAGCAGAGGTGTAAATAAGTAAATGCATAGTTAGTTAGAAGCTGCTGGTCGCCACAAAGCACATTCGCATGCAGCATAGCGGCACTTCATCAAAAAGGGGCGGGCAGGCAGGCAGACTGTGTGTGATGGCGGTGTTGCACACAGTAGTGCCACAAGGCGGCGGCGGCGGCAAGCATACATAATTCCATTGGTGTGGTTGCGCCTGAAGTTAGTGCTAGGTGCTGCAGTCGTTGTTGTTGTTGTTGTTGTTGCTGTTGTTGCTGTTGTTGCTGTTGTTGCTGTTGTTGCTGACTTTCGCACTTGTTGGCCAACAACGTGTTAACCCACTTGTTCTGGCAAATGATTGACTGCTTGGCTGACTGACTGCGCTAGCTGGTGGCGCACCGCGAAGCGATTCGCAGCATTGATGTATATATGTATGTATGTATGAGCATACACACACACCGCACAACGTCAATGGCCAACTTCACGCAATTTTAGTTGCAATCTTTTTTTCTATTTTTCCTTCAACTGCTTCTAATCAAAAGGTTGCTAAATCGTTTCTGTGTATGTATGTATGTGTGCAAGTATTCAATGATTGAAGGGTAAACTGCAGTCGGCGGCGCTCATTTAGCTATTGAAGCGCGCAGCAATTCGAACGCATTGACTTTCGAGTGCGAAACGTTTTGCTCGCCACTCGAGTTTAATGCGCGCAATATGTAAGTGTGTGTGAATGTGTGTGTTTTTGTGATTAAATGCGATTTTCCAATAGCACTTTGCATTTGCAATAGATCATTTTTACCGGTGAATGGAATTACATATATTTAACTGTAGGCGGTTGCACGAGCATGAGCAACAACAACAACATATACATATAAAATATATAGTTCAATACGCATTTGTGTATGTGTGAGTATGAAAAAAAGCTTAATATTCAATTGCATTTTATTTTTTCCCCGCAAATATTTGCGATATTCAATCGCCGTATTGCGTCAGTGTTCGCTGTTCGCCGCATTTAGTTTGCATTTGTGCTTTGAGCTTGCCTTTATTTGCTCATTTTGCATCTGTTTGCATTCGGCAAATGCACTTATGAGTAATTGCTTAATTATTATATATTTGTACATCGACAAATTGCATTTTGCTGTTACATTAAGTGAGAGTTTTGTTGAGAAATTATACATCAAGTGATTTTTTTGTACAAAGAAGCGAATCGGAGAAAAATTTCACAGACATACATATATTTTAAGAGCTTTCCAGTATACACCGTCTCAAAGTCTCAAAACCTCCCTTAACAAATACTTGTCTGAAAACACTTCTTAACACAACCGCGTATGAGCTTTTGGAGCTTTTCTAGTCGCTCTTTGCTAGTTTTTCCTCACAACAGCTTTTTATGATACTCGAAGAGTTCGAAAATGTCTTTCTACAAAATGGAGTGCCTATGAGCTTTTGCAGGCGAAGCGTCAAACCGATTTCTGTGAAACCAGTATGAGCTTTTGGAGCTTTTTTAGTTGATCTTTGACCGCTTTTTTCTCTCAACCAGCTTATTGTGATACTCGAGAGATAGAAAATGTCTTTCTATAAAATGGAGTGCCTATGAGCACGATTTCTGTAAAACCAGTTTTTCAACTAGAATATTAAAACTTTATTATTCGGAGAGCTTTAAAGGCTCCTGAGAGCAAATTATCGTTTTCGTTGGAGTGCCTATGAGCACGTTTTCTGTAAAACCAGTTTTTCAACTAGAATATTAAAACTGTATTATTCGGAGAGATTTAAAAGCTTCTGAGAGCAAATTATCGTTTTCGGTAAGTTATTCACAATTTAGTTGACTAAAGGCTTTCTATGTACCCCTGTGTTGTTTTTTATTTATTTTTACTTTCAATACCTTGACTCTCAATTAAATGAAAAGCTTTTCAATCTATCGTTCTTCCTATAGCCTTTTTTAACTTGATGATCTTGGCATTTATTTTTCAATGCAATAAGCCCCTGTGAGGTTTTTCAGGAATAATGAGCTTTGAAAGATCTTGAGCGCATACTCAAATTTTTTTCTGAGAGTTATTCTTAACAAAGTTTTGCATGCTGTTTTATGGCGCAGGCCCGCAAATGGAAAATAATCACAAACATTTTCTTCAAGGCCGATAATTTTACATATATTTATAGTGAAAGCTCTGAGGCCTACACAATACAAACTTTGATTATTAAATATGATTTTTTGGTGTCAATGATAGTTATTCTCTGTGAAATCAGCGAACCTGAAACCCGAATCCGAACTGTATGAATTTATTTGCACCTCACTCGTATTTAGTACCGTTAACTTGCACTCAAAGTGCCTCTTGCAAGCTAAGCTGATCAAATTGTTTTTAAATTATAAGAAATACCGTGAAACTCTTAAAAAAAAAATTGTATTATCTCAAAACAAATAATTTCCAACAATTTATTTGAAATAAAATTATTATTTTTATTGCAGTAAAACTAATGCGACCAATTAAAAGATAATGCGGCAACATAAATCATTTTTTGGCTGACTGATAGTGGGAATAATTTGATTTATATGCCTACAGTCAGACATCTTTATACAACTAATACTATAATGCCTAAGCAAGTAAACACAAAATTGCCGTATAATCTCTGTGATTAACCCCGCTCAACCTCTCATTAAAAGATTATTGAGATTTTCAACCGCTAATAAATTACTAAAGCGCAAGAGATTTATTTACAAAATAATTTTTATGCCACACATTTGCTGCTGCTGCGTTATTTTATTGCTCAACTTGAACGCTTGCACAAATGCAGCAAAGCGCATGAAACGCTCATATTTTTTACATTTTTTTTAATTTTTTTTATTTTGTGTTAATTTTTTTCAGTTTTCTCGCGTAAATGCCTAGTTAATTATGTTGATGTAGTGTGTTGTTTTAATGAGGGTGCGCCCTTTGGCTTCTCATCGGCGGCTAACTGATTAGCATAGTGCATAAAAAAAGCTTACATAAAAGCCTAAGCACCTACTTATTTACGAGACGCGTTCAGTTTCGTTAGGGACTGAAGTTAAATGCGCCGTTTTCGTGCGTGTGGCAACCATTAAACTCACTTTGTATGATTAATATTGACGTTTGAAGCGCGTTTTGTAAATAATATTCATTAACGTCAAAATGCTGAAGTTTTCGTCGAGTTGATGGTTTGAGTGGGCATAGTTAAAGTGTGTTGGGAAACCAATTAGAGCGCGTAAATATTAAAGATCAGTTTTAATTCATTTTTAATGTGCATTTGTCATTCATATTGATTAGGCATTTGATTTACTGATTTTATTTACTATTTTTATTTTCCATTATCTTATCAAGAAGATAAGGTACCTATCTCGAAGCAAAATTTGAGCGAACTGAGGCTGATTGAGTGAAGAAAGGCAATTAATTTTGTGACTATTAGTACCACACGAATTTAGTACATACTTCAGCGGTATATTACGTGCCGAAACGGATACTAAAAGTACCATTAAATAGTCGGAAACTGACTTCAATTACTCGCTTTCTGGAAAATGATTACAAAATTGTCACGTCATCAACGAAAGAATAGGAAGTGGCAAAATAATAAAATTGTCAATACTTCATAGGTCTTGTAAATTAAGTCTCCCTCGTTAAAGTCGTCATGTGCTATATTACTACTTAGTAACGTGACAAAACTGTCGTCACCTATATTATTATTATTCTTAGTTTATTTTTGAATGTAGTTTAAAATACCTCAACATTTCTAGAAAATCATTCACAACTTTGAGATGGAAGATCATTTCGTTGTAGGCACAGGATCGGTGAGTTTTTAAAAGAGAAGAGGAAATAATTGGAAACTCGCAAAGCGAGTGCCTATGAAAACATTGGACAGACTTGGAGAATTATTTGAACTATTTCCAACACAAGAAAAGCCATTGCGAGCCAAAAGAAGACGAGCGATGCGAATCAGATGTCAAAGTAACCGAAGTGCCGCTGTTTCTACGCTAATCAGTCAGAATATATTCGATTATAGATTTTCTATTCAAAAATTTGTTGCTGTAAATAAAACGTAAACGGTTCGTATCAAAAATTTGTGAACTAGTTCGTTTCGGTTAACGATTCAACTAGTACGAGAAAACGATTTCCCGGTACAAAACAAATTTGGTACAAAAACGATTCTCGATTTGAAAATGAAACCTTCTACATAGACCACGGGAAATTTTCTTATTCCCGATTTCAATATAATTCTAGAATTTCTAGATTCAAATTTATAGATGTCAAATTTATATATCTAAAAAATGTAATCCTCTATGGACCTGCGGCCATCAAAAACCAGAAAACATAATTTATTTATATATTTATATAAAATACATATTCACAAGCATTACATAGATAAGAAGGTCTTAAATCAATTTAAGTTTTATGAAAAATTACCTGGAGGGGAACGGAAAGCCAGTCAAGCATGACCCTGAAACAGGTTACGTCTCACAGACAAACATACAAAAACTAACTAGCCAAAATTGACCGTAAACTTCAAATGTAGAACCTGTTGCAAATACCAACAAACATACAAATGGGTACAAAACAATCGTAGGCTACTCTAGGCCAACGACTGCCAGCCGGAAAACTTAATTTATGAATAAATGCAGTGAAGCAAAGTTATATACAACGCGGAGGGAGAAAGGAGAGACGGTGCGGCAACCATTTAGGGAACGAAGAATGAATAAATTACAAAAGTAGACAGAAAATTGTAATATTATAACAAAATATGATAAATAAAGCCGAAGGAAGATAATAAAATTTAAAGTGAATAAACTAAAAATTCAAAAAAGAAAAAAAATATTTTAAATAAAAATAAATATGACTTAAAAGCAAAGCTCGTTCGCCACGATGCTGTGTTGCAAGTAAGGCACGAGCTTAGACAGACTGCACCGTTAAGCGCTTAAGAGGTGTGGCATATGCCGCCACTTGCCACTTGCCACAAAGAACGACTGCAGCAGCGGCGAGACGCCATGCCACGCGAATAAGCAAATTAACGTTGTTAACACATAAAACTTTAGTAAACCAGAATAATAGATATAGATTGGCGGCAAGGCAAGCAAGGCAAACAAAGGTCAGTCGCGTTTGTCACACTTCTGACTCTAGCATTCGTTCGACTGATATTTCCACAAACTCAACGACATACAGTTATAAATGTACGAGTGCATTGTTGCTGACGCAGCGATGTGTGGCTATTTGTAATTTAATTAAATTTAAAATGCTAGCCACGTACAGCAACAACAACAACAAGGAGAACATTCAAAGCAAAAACAAAAGTACAACAACAACAAAAAGTGGCCAAAAGCAACAAAAAAATCAACTACGTGTATGTGCCGCACAGCAACTACATACCCACTAAGCGCTAGCGCTTGTAGATAGACCGTTCGCATGGTGTTGCCACTCAAGCTGCAAGCAGGCCGTCAACAGCAGCGATCGCACGTTGTAGATCATTTTATTTTTAGTTTATTTTAGTTTTTTTTTTTGTATGAAAAAAGTGTTGTTGTTGTTGCTTTTGCTTCTACACTTTATCTGCTCAGCGCTTTAATGTCACGCCATGCTAGGCCGCGCGGCAGCTCATGCACAAAATGAAGAAATATGTATGCGAGGCGAGTGCGAGCCTCATCTTTGCGGCAAAAGCACGACACGATGTGTGTGGAAAACAAAAACAACAACAAAAATTAGAAAAAAACAAATAGATAAAAAAATATATATAAATACGTGGAAAAAATTAGAAAAGAAAAAGCGGAGCAATATTTGCTGCCGCCACCGTTGAAGCGCTGTGCGCCGCGCCGCGCGCACATGAATGCTTATATTTATATGTACAACTGACAACAACGCCCGCTGCACACACAGACGCAGCATGCCATGCGGCACAGCCTAGCCAACATGCCACATGCAACAAATGCACACGTACGGCACTTTATGCCACCATGCCACTTAAGACGCCGCACACAGGCAATGCTCTAGTGGCGCGCACATATCGCATCTTGCCGCTTGAAACGCCGGCCGCAGTTTCCGCATTCCACGGATATATCACAAAAATCTAGCGAGCAACGTAAGATGCACAAACGCGATCGCGCGCACGCACACAGATAGATATATATATATACAATCATATATGGCCACGCCACACCAGTTGCATTTTTTGTCACACTCAACTCCCAACTGTTGAGTAAAAACTAACTTTTAACTGCGAGCGTTACTTTGTTGCAACATGCAGCATTGCGGCACTGTTGTCACTGTGCAACAAGCAATGCATTCGCATTGCTGCATGGCGGCGCGCTTAATTATCAGCTGAAATGCCAGTTAAATTCGCCAGCCAACCCACCGACTAACCAGTCGCACTCACCCATTCCACCATTCAACTGTGTAACCCAAATTCGGCAGCACAATGCGGCGCGCGCCTGCGATAATCAGCGTGTCAACCATAAACAACAACACACAACTAACGAGTGACCGCGCGCTCAGAGATTTTTCATTTTACATTATTTTATTGCAATTTTTCTTGTGATCTTATATTTTCGCATGTGCCTGCGCCCGACCGCTGCAAGCCATCTGATAACGAAATTGTTTTGCGCAACGTGAGTGCGAAATATTCGGGTTGTGCGACACGGCAGGATGAATCGGGCGCAAGATTGCGACTGCGCAGACTGTGACTGTGTAGACGGTTGACCTAATATAATAACGATTTGTTGTTTTAAATTGCGAAAAGATTGCGCAAAAATTACGAAACAAATGTAGGTTACGGAAGAGGTGTTGATAAGGATGGAAAAAGGTACTACAAGGTTTACTAGTTTCCGCTTACAATGGCACAAACTTCAAGCTTATTTCCATTCAAGCGAAAGCATTCAAGCTATCTTGAAACTTAGAAGCTCTTCAATTAGATTAGTATTAGTACAAATTGTTCAAATAAATACAAAACAACTAACACGAGGCATAAAGGCATTGTAGCTGTCTTAAATTCGAAAAGACGGCCAACTCTCTTCGAAAGGAGTGGATCAGAGACACAGGCATTCATTAAATAAAATAATATTATCGAATTGGTCTCTGGTACAAAACTTAATGTGATAACTTTGTTATTGCTTTCGTATCCGCATTTGCTGACAAGAGATCAGAGATCAAACATATCAACCAAAGAAGTCGTGAATCAAAAACGACTATTTTTTCAAATAAGAAATATTTATTGTATTTTTTTAATTTTATAAGCGGGACGAAAAGAATGCAGAACTAGATCATATTATTCTAGAAGAAATTAAAAGTAACAATATTTTATCTGCCAAAAGATATAATCTCCCAAGAAGAATATATGAAAAGAATTATTTGCAATTCCAGAACTTCGTTCAAGTCGCTAATATTTTATCCAATCTTTCTTAAATCTCTAAATTCCTTATTGGGTATTTAAGCGAGTTTTTGCCATTAGCTCAAAATACCACGAAACTTAAAGTTCATAACTTTCTGAGGCATAGTCTATGTTTTTAAATTAACTTATTATTCGGCAATTATAATTCATGCTACTCACAGTAAATTAATGTTATCACAAATGGTTTATCAAAATTCTCGATACATACCTGAAATGAGAAGAAAATATAATATTTTATTAGAAATAAATGATTGTAGAAGAGAATCATACAAAAAGAGAATTAACAAAATATATCTCAAATGAGAGAGTATACAGTACTTGTTCAATAAATTACGAACGAAGAGAAAAATGTGTTCCCATAGCAATATGGAACTCTTGGGATTGTCGCGTTCCTGTTGACGCAAGGATGGCTACAATAGAATCTACTTGGTCGTCCGAAGCGTTTGAGCCATCTACCGGACGCAACCGCGCGTCAAAGTGATAAAATCGATAAACGGAATTTGCTCTCGTTCGTAATTTATTGGACAAGTACTGTATGAGGCCCTATGCTCGAGTAGAATATACATAATATAAATGATGTTAATGAATGATATATAGTATATGTATTTATGGGCAATTGTAGTGCTGAGGAACAAAATAATGTTTAATAAAGACTTAATAAATCTCAATTATCCAGCTAAGAAGTATTGTTTTAAAGCTGAATTTAGCACCAACTAGAAACTACCATGTATTCTTATAAGCAAATTTATAAGCAATTGCTAGAATTCTTTAACAATTTTCTTCTTGTTTTTTAAGAAACACCTGTAAACACAAAAAAAAAACATACAAAGAGCCAACAAACCAAAAACAAACAATTTAAGTAGAAGTGTGAAGCAAAAAGATAATGACAACTATTACACTAAAATAATAAAATAAATAAAAATAAGGAAAAGAAATGAAAAATGTTAGCTAAAATGTACAAAAAAAATTATGTTTTTATTTAAGAATTTTAGCACCAAAACAAGTAAAAAAAAATTGTTCTCTATTTTTAAGCTGACTATCTTAACTCAGCGCTTAACAATAATGATTAACAAGTATTTGCCATAATTTATCTATGAAATTCCATGAAAATAACGAATAAAGTCTAGCAGCAAATCCGACGATAAAATAACAAACAACAACAACAATAGAATATTTATTTTTGAAATAATTGGTGAAAATAGTCATAACTAAAATTAGCGAAATTATGAGAATGTCGGCGATAAATAAAATAAAAAAAAGTGAATAAAATGAAATAAGAGAGTGCAAGTACCTATAGAGAATGCTGAACTAATACAAAAATATTTTAACGGAATTGTTATTGAAATATAAAAGTGAAATGTGAAGCGAATAGTGCAATAATCGAATGACTTAAAATAGATATCGAGAAGTTTAAGGGATTAGGTGGGTTTCAAAATTTCAAACTTTAGAAAAAAAATTTTGATTCTTATTAAATACTGCAATATGCTTGAAATATTATTCAAAAATATCAAATCAATCCGAGTAATATTCTAAGAGAAGTTCCGTCCATCAGGACACGTCAGTACGAATGTAAAACTTTAAACACATTTATCTTATAACTCCATTTTTGAAGTCTGTGAATCCGAAATCTCAAAAAGTTATGCAGCTATTTTGTTCAAATTTGCACACATCTTTGGAATAACATTATCTAGTTAATGAACAACGAAAGATTTTTATTACAACTAGACAATATATGTCGAAAATTTGACCAAAAAAAGTGAGTTTTTAGTTTAAATTCTTTAAAAATTCAAATTTCAATATTTCCTTTTTCCTCTGTTCATTAACTAGATTGATCCATGTGCTATCGTAATATTTTCGGTTTATTTTTTTTAGATAAACAAATCATGAGTTATGATCTCCAACGAAAGACCTTTTTTTGGACACGTCATGGGAGATGAGGTGTCAACGGCTGAGTTTTCGGAATTTTTAAATAAAAATTTTACAAAATATTGTTTAAACATGTATTTTTAATACGCTGAAGTGTTTAATTAAAATATATGATTTTATATATTAGGTCTACAACTTTGCTTCCGCCGTTTTCCAATAGATGTCTCTAGGGTCAAGTACTAGTCGATTAAATCGATTAAATCGTTTTATATCGATCTTGGACATTTGTATCAACATTAACCCAACAAAATATTTGTAGAGATCTGTTTGCATCCCAAACTTATTCTCAACTGAAAATGTCACTCTTTGAGCCGAATTTTAGACATTTGCGGGAATGTCTCTAGGGTCAAGCACTGGTCGATTAAATCGTTTTATATCGATCTTGGATCAACAAAATTTAGTAGAAACCTATTTGCATCCCAAACTTATTCTCAACTGAAAATATCACTTTTTGAGCCGAATTCTCGACATTTGCGGGAAATTTTGCTTTTCTTTTTTAATTCCAAGAAAAGTGCGGCTGAGGCTCATCGAATGCTTTGGGATACGTACGGTGAGGCTGTCCCAAGTGAAAGAACATGTCGCGAATGGTTTCAACGTTTTAAGAATGATGATTATGAAGTCGAAGACCGGCATGGTGGTGGAAGGGAGAAGATTTTCGAAGATGCAGAATTTGAAGCAATACTCGACTGAAAACATCACAGGAGATCGATACCGAACGCAATTGATACGTTTGAGCCGAGCACTAAAAGAAAAACGGCCACAGTACGAGGAAAGACACGATAAAGTCATTCTCCAGCATGACAATGCTCGGCCACACGTCGCAAAGGTGGTCAAAAAATATTTGGAGACGCTGAAATGGGAGATCCTACCCCACCCGCCGTATTCTCCAGACATTGCTCCATCTGACTACCACTTGTTCCGATCGATGGCACACGGTCTAGCTAACGAGCACTTCAGTTCTTATGAAGAAGTCAAAAATTGGGTTGATACTTGGATCGACTCGAAAGATGAGGAGTTCTTGCTGACAGAAAGATGGTCAAAACTAGTAGCCAGCGACGGCTAATACTTTGAATAACATTTTTGTAACCGTTTTTATACAATAAAGCCTTTAATTTACAAAAAAAAACGGAAGCAAAGTGGTATACCTAATATTAAAAAAAATATGTAGAAAATCCCTTGCCTCCTCTCACCTAAACTTAAGAATGCTTATTGTTGAAAAAAAAATTGGAAAGGGTTGCCAACCGTTTAAAAATTTTATTTAACCAACGTTATTAAGGTAAATTAGGTATCTATAAATATAATGTATCTCCAGGATGTTGAATATAGATGAAATTGAAATTTTGTTGGGGGGTTGCCAGCTGCTAATATTTTTAATAAAAATATTAATAAATCAAATTAAACATTGCAATATAGGCTTTACAGATTTATCAAAAATATCAGTAGAAGATATTTTTTCGAATTGTTGCCACCAGTTAAAAAATACATCAAATTGAATAATAGATAATATATTTGTTTGTTACAAAAACAAAAACAAAACACTTCTTACTGGAGAGGAATTAAAACTATGAAAATAAGGTTAAAAACCAAAAAATGAGTAAGCGGAAAAAATAATTAAAATTGAAACGGAGTAAAGAGAACACTAAAATTGAAATTAAAACTTACAGAAAAAACTACAAAATATAATAGCGTGCAAGAAATAATATAAAGCGAAGCAAAAACAATAAAAAAAAAATTTTGATTAATTTTTAATGCAATTTTAATATAGAAAGTGCTTAAATGGAACTGACACACTTTAGTAATTTACTTTAATTCAAAACATTTACAATCATACATACAAACATGTACATATGTATTTCTTTTTTTTAATGTATAAATATTTTTAACCCCCGAAAAAACAAGCAGAGCAAATATGTATAGTGGCAAAAAAAAAATATTGTAGTAATTTGAAAAACATTTATTACAAATTATTTGGTTAATTGAGAGTGCCGTTAGATTGTACAGATACAGCTCAGTGGACGCCACTCACACGCACCGCAAGCCACTTACATGTGTGAGCAGTTACATACTATATGAGTTCAAAATATATATTTATTTCATTTAACAATGCTTTTTATTATGAACATAAGTGTACTGGTTGAATACAAACACGTGCACAGCCAATCATCAACATAAGTGTGTCACATATAAATTTCTATTAATATGATGGAATGGTGGTGGTGGTTGCCATTGAAATGACTTTTATTACAATTTTATCATACATTTTCGTATAATAAGATAATTCAATTCGTTGATATCAATTTTTCAATTCACAGCAATGCGTGTGTGTGCATAATAATATAACGAACAAACACCCCGCAATGAAACCCAATAGTGACGGTTGACTAGTAAATGAATGTATGCTTGTAAGTATGTCACTGCTTGTCGTATTGTTGCTAATGACAATTGTAAATAAAGTATATGTACATACATATTGAAAATTATAATAATGATGAAGGCCTTAAAGGCGTACAGTCAGGCATGACACTTTCAGATTCCGATCTGCTAATGGGAACTATATCAATGAAATGTGTGAAATTTAATAAGTTTTTGAGAAAAAATCATTTGAAAATGGTGAAAAAAAATAAAAAAAAGTAAATTAAACAATTGTTATGCAAACATTTTTTCCTGCCGAAACTTTAGTGAAAAAATTGTTTGCGTGTTTTTTGGACGAATTCGAGTGGTGCAGTAGTGTTGATGAATTGCTAATGTGACACATTTATACGTAGTTATGAGCATGGGATTATTGTGCAAATGTATAGCAATCGCAAACAATATTGGTGCAAAGCACATTTGTAACATTTTTTTTACAAAAGCAAATATCACAACCAAAATTGTGTCGACGATTTCATTATAATACAGTGAAAGTTAGTCATAACTATCGTTTTAATAATTTATTTTAGTTTTAGATATTTAATTCCCAACGAAAATTGGACCGAAATCTTAGTAGGAATGCCTTAGTGATTACGTATACATATATAACCTCGCATATTTTAAATTTAAATTTATTAATAATTAAAATTGGATAAATTTTAAATATTCATTAAGAAAATTTTAATAATTATTTAAGAAAAAAATTAAATTAAATTAAAATAATTTTTTTATTTATTTATTTATTTATTTTATAATTTTCAAAAAATATTAAAAATATTATTTTTATTTTTATTAGAATCGTTTCCTTCAGGCACTTCCTTATACAATCCAAAAATGGAAATCGGATTATAACTACGCTCAACGAAGGTTATGTTGAAAATTACTAAAAATGCTTTAATTCGGTAAGGGAAAACATCAGAAAACTTAAATTTCATTATAAATATGGTACAGGAGGGCTGCACTCGAATTGGTATACAAAATTTTGAATGGTCGTGGCTTAACCACATCTCTGAAACTACTCGACCAATTTCAATTAAATTCGGTTCATAATATCTCCCTAGCTTCGCAATGATATGTTGTGAAAATGGTCCAAATCGGTTCACAACCATGCCTAATTGTAACATACCAGAACTTCGAAGTCGAACTAAATCGTTTACTTTACAATGTAGTGAAGATATCGTAACAGAACTTTGCACAAAATATTGTATTTATAATATGGCATCGCCCTTCTAAAAATCGCCGAAATCTCACCAGTAGTTTTTCATAGCCCCATACATATATCGAACATGAGGACCTCAGTGCTTCTAATAATTTTTTTACCGAAAATATAGGTAAGTCTCTCAGATATTTTGAAAAAATGCAGAGATAATATTTTTCTCCGTTCCAAAAATGAGTGAAATCGGATCATAACTCCTCCTAGCTCCTATATACTTAATATTCGGGTTTCCAACTTTCGATGGACCATATACTTGCCTAATATGTAGGTCAAATTGTATATTATGTTAATAAAATTAAATAATTAAATTGCGAGAGTATAATAGTAGTATCCCTTCCTTACTTGTGTTTATATAATTTTAATAAATTAAATTTATTATATTTTATATTATTTTAATTAATTTATTTTATATTTACATATTCCGGTTTTAAAATTAATTTTTATTATTTGTTTTTGTTGTTTGTATTTGAGCATATTATCTATATTTTATTATTTGTTTAAATTAACTATCATTTAATATTACCTCACATTTGCATTTTTATCATTTATTTCTTTATTTCTTATTTGTATTTTATTTTTTTATTTTTAACGATTTATTATTGTTTTGTTACTTTATTTTTCTATTCGTTTTATTTACGTCTTTCTTAAAAAATAGTCAGTGATTAATTATTGTTTTTGCTTTTTTAATATTAATTTTGATTTATTTTTGTTTTTTTTTACTATTATTTTTATATTTTTGCTCTGTTTAGCTTCTCTTTTTGGCTTAATTTCTACCTTGACTTTATTTTCCTCTCGCAATTCATTTAAAATTCATTTCAAATTTTTTGCAATTTTTTTTTATATTATTTTACTTTCAATTATCTCTCGCTATTGTCGAGAAATCTATAAAATTAACAGCGATTTCCGATTGTAAAAATGTCAGGTGTAAATAATTTCAATTATATTCACGCGAACGGCTATTTATGGGCACCACTGGAAATCTGTTATTAGAAAATCGAACTAAAGGTTGCACACACCCGTTCTCGCTCTCTCTGTACTCCCATGTTCGTGTTCGTGTAACGGCTATTATTTCAGCACAAAGTTCACCAAAATACAATTTCAATAGCGATTTCATGCCTTCGACATGCAAAAGTGACAGACAGACAGACAAACAGACAGGCAATCAAGGGGATTAAACGAACAAAAGCGACAAGCTTCAAGTACGAATACGGTTACGGTCAGCTGCCCATTTACACCTGTCGAATTGCCATGACAAAAGCGGCGCAAAAACAACGAAAAAAATGTCTCAATTCGAAAACTTCGAAATATTTTTAGAGGATTTCACTAAATAATATGAATATTTAAATATATGTTTGTATATAGATAGATACCCGCTATGGCTACACGAAGCGCATAGCGTCGCCATCATTATATGCAAAAAAAAATAGTAATTAAAATTCCACATTGCAAGCGACAGCAATAAAAACAACAACAGTGAACCTATGAAAAATATTTAAGTAGATAAGAAACGAATATGTGTTCATGCTTTATATCTATGTATGTATGTATGTATGTATATTCATATTTATATCTGTGTATTTGAAAAATGGCAACCATGTGAATGGTGGCGCAAGTGTGGTATGTGGCAAATTTGTAATGTCTTGGATTATAGAAATGAAAAATTCCATTAGAAAAATTAGCTGCACAGCTCAGCCAACGATAAACTACAAACAACGCTTACATACATACATACAAACAGACAGTCATATAATGCATAGTTATGAGCTTGGCTTGGCTTTGCGCGGAGAAACAATTGAATTCGCAATAGAAAAAAAATGTATAATTAAAAGGCAAGGCAAAAATACAATTACAATAACAACAAATGCAATAATATGAATGAAATATGAAGTGCCAACAAAGCGAAGAAGCGTCGCGTCGTTAAGTGTCGAAGAAGAGAAACTTCACTTTTTCTATTTTCTATATACTCTATATATCATATGAACGTACTAATATGAGTGACACAAATATGGCATTGTCGCCATGCTGAGTGCAACTCCATACCGTACAATTGGTAAGAAAACGAATTCATATCGCAAATATTTGTGTTCACAAAGTTAATTAATGTAATTAATTAATGCGTGTATGAATTAGTGCGTGGATGCGTTGTCACAGCGTCTTGCAGCGCTTTGGAATTGGTGTTTATAGCGTTTCTAAGATGTTCGAAAAAAAATTATTTTCTATTAGTTGGAATGCAGACTGGTTATTAAAAGTATATGCTACGCTTAAGTTGCAATTATCTGCGGTCTAGATATCATTGAAGACTGCAACAAGTAAAGAATTATTTAAAATATACAAATAAGCAAGCTCCAAATGGATTTTGGTATTTACCAAGCTTATAAAGAAGTTTTCAAAAGGGACGCTAAGAAAGCAAACGACGCCATATTTTTTCCCACTTTTTTTAAATTGCTCTTCAGTAAGGTTCGCCATTTCATCATGGAAAGATATACGATCCAATAACGAGTCGATATTATTAAAACTTACTACCGAAATTCGGAGTCAGTGGCCTAAACATGAAGACCACTACGTCCTATGTAAGGATGAGGCTCGTTTCTGGCTGAATGGCTTCGTCAATAAGCAAAATATGCAGTATTGGGCAGGCAGCAATCCACATGTACTCCATGAGTCACCATTTCATCCCGAAAAAAACGGTTTGGTGCGGTTTATGAGCCGGCGGCGTCATTGGGTACTTCTTCCTTGATAATCAAGACCAGCACGTTGTGAATGGTGCTGCCGCTTAATGATAACTGAATATTTTTGGACCGAATTGGGTGATATGGGCTTGGTTCGGACAGGATGGCGACACAAGCCACACAGCGAATATCACAATCGATTAATTGAAAACCAAGTTTGGTGAATGTGTTATCTCACGAAATGGCACAGTCAATTGGCCGCCTACTTCCTGAGGGTCTACGTCAACTCTATGGACTAAGCCAGCGACGATTGATGAACTTTGTACGAATATTTGGCGTGAAATGGAGTATCGGCCGATTTAGCTTGAAAACCATCGAAAATTGGTTTCAGCGTCTGGACTTCTGCAAGCGTATCCGTGGTGGCCATGCAAATCGAGAAATCGAGTTCCCAACATAATGGCATCGAATGTACTTTCACAGGAATAAATCATTTCATAGATATCCCAAACCGTTTTTGAAAAACACTTAAAAAATCAAAAAATCTAATCAAAAAAATTACCTGAACTCACTACAGTTTTAGCAGTTTCAACCTTAAACAGGACATAAAATGGAAAGAGAAATATACTAGACAGATATTTAAGACTCTAAAACACTGATTTATTGAAGTTAGAAAGTTAGAAATTTACTATTCATAAAATAAAACAATAATTTAATAAATAAAAAATCTAGTAAAAATATATGACAGAAAACTTAAAGTGAGTCAGGCACTTCGACTTCATTCCGAGGCTACTGGACTACCATCATGTCGACGAGCCCTACCCTGGCGGTCTATTCTTTGCTCTCATACCTTCAAGAGAGGGTTGGGTGGGTAGATGTCTCTGGAGGAGAGACGCGGTAAACTTCTTTACGGATGGGTCGAAGTTAGCGGGGAAAGTTGGGAGAGGAGTTTATTGTCCGGAACTTCTCATTAACTTCAGCTTCAGGCTTCCGGACCATTGTAGCGTGTTTCAAGCGGAAGTGGCGGCCATAAAGCGGATTCACTGCTGCGGAGTGCAGCAGCTTTCAAAAAGGTAACGATCCACTCTGATAGTGGGGCGGCAATATTAGCCTTAAGCTCAATGACTGTGCGCCCCAGGCTGGTTAAGGATTGCCAGTCCTCGCTATCAGTTGCATCGGAGCACTTTGCTATCATACTAGTTTGGGTGCCTGGCCACAGCGGAATCGCAGGAAACTGCAAGGCTGATGAGCTTGCTAGGATAGGTACTTCTGTTTCACTTACAGTGGAATGGGAACAAACAGGAGCGCCGCTGTCCTCTTGCAACTTGCTTCTGGATGAATGGGTCTCAGTCGAACTGAGCAGGCGTTGGACAGTCACTAGCACCTGTTCTGTCGCAAGATCATTTTGGCCCAAAGAAAATCGCAAGAGGTCAAGGGAACTATTTGCCCTAAATGAGATCAATCTTTCCCAAGTTATAGGTGGTCTAACTGGCCACTGTCCCATTGGGACTCACGCGGTAAAATTAAGAATTTTATCGGATGCTAGCTGCAAAAGCTGCCTAGAAGAAGGTGAGGTAGAATCCTCCCAGCATTTCATTTTGGAATGTCCCGCCTTTGCGAGATCTAGACAAAAAATCCTTGGATCTCACATTTTTGGGCACCCCCGCGAATTAGCGGACACAGAAGTTAAAAACCTCTGCAGATTTGTGGTAGGTTCCAAGCGCTTTGTCGATTCATAAATAAGTGAGGGGGTTGAATTTTTACGGCATCACAAAGGACTGCTCTCGATAGTCTAAGTGGGTTTCCCCCTTTATAGGGAAACAGCCTTCGTACCTAACCTAACCTAAAGTGAGGCACCACGCAAAAGTAGTAAAACGTCACTGCCAAAAAGACAAAATCAATAATTGAAAAAATTGCCAGAAATAAGGCAATTAAGAAATAATTTGGACTATTTTCAAAACATTAAACGAAAACGCTAAAGCTTGATCAGTGTTTGGATTTTACAAAAATTTAATTTTTTTCTTCTGATCGGATAGCGCCGAGTCCTTATCTTAGTCACACAGAAACATTCAAAATTCCAATAAAAAAAATTTACCGGTACTGAGAGACTTTAAGGAACTATACTTTATGGAGTTTAATCCAGGAAAAGAGATGAGAGTAGACGAAGAAAATTAATTCTGGCTTCTGAATGTATTTCGTGCAAAGATATGAAATTCGAAGTCCATGGACTCATGCTCAAAGAGATCATTATACTATATTTAGATAAATTTATTATTAAAATTGGTTTCATCTAAGGTTCGAAAAAAAACTTTTATTATAAACCGGCTTATTACTCCAAGGCTTATAGAGTCCATGAATTGCATATATATATTATAATAAAAAGTTTGTATAATTAAATTTAAACTTCTTTAATACTTTTATGACATAAAAAAGCGCTTACTGACCATTTAATTAAAATTTGCATGCATGGCGCTGCCAACACTGTTGATTGCTGTCGTTGCATGTAGTAACAATAAATCCAACAATCAGCTACTTGAACATTATTTAGTATGATTACAACAGTTGATGGCAATGCTGATAGCGTTGATGCTGATGATGCAAATGATGTGTTGGCAATGAAGCTAGAGATCGTATTCACTGCTCTACGCTGTTGTTATTGTGATTGTTGTTTTGGAAGATGAACACGTCGCAGTGTCTTAACGTTTATGTGATAAATAAAAAGCGAAATTGAAACACCGAAATGCACAGTTAAGTTGAAGTTGTACACACGGAGCTTTTACGACATTAAATTGACAAATAGTAAGAGTAATAAGTGTTTGTTGGAATAACAATAAACACACATATTATTGTTTTTGTTGTAGCAGGCTGTTTTCAGTAGCCAATGCGCTTAATAACTGACACAAATAGCGCAAAATTGCCAATATTGAATTGTATTTATTTCTCTTGTTGTTGTACTCCGTTGCGTTAGTTTTGCATTTTACGCGACACACTTATGCAAATTCGTATGCAGCAACAACAACAACGTGCCGGCTTACACGTATGTGCATATTTTCACTTTTTCACGCATCAGCTGACGTTTGGCGTGATAAATTTCACTTTTCTGCCACTGATTGATTTGCACTTCTCTTATTTACTATTTTTTATTGCAATTTTTTACAACTACACGTATGTATGTATGTATATTTGCCTTGGGTACATTTGAATTTTTCAATTAAATGCTCGCAAACACACAAGCGCTAAAGTCATTTCAATGTTGAGAAGCGCAAGAAAAAGATAAAAAACAAATTTTACTCGTAATTCAATGCTGCCTGCAGGGGGTAGCGATATAACCGCCGATCCCGTCGACGATCACCGCCCTAGACAGACACACGCACAGGCAAAGTCAAGTTTCACCAGCGCTCAAACATGTGTTGCATTTATAGACATGCGTTGTTGTTGTTGTTTGTTTGTTTATTGACAATCACCCAAATGTGCTGTAGCAGGGACATTCGTAGTGACGGACAGACAGCCGTAGATAGACACTCGTTAATTTCGCGCAATTGCAACGAGTGAAAAATAAGCGAAAATAAACAGAGAGGATGTGACGTCACGCAAGGCAAGGCACACACACACACTTCAGATTTGATTTGTTTCAATTCATGCCAAAGCAAAATTATATTGTTATTTTATAACTGTTGTTGTTGTTGTTGTTTGACTATTTGCTCAATTCTACGCGCACACAAACACACTCATTTTTCACCTTATTCATTTTGAATGTGCAAATTTTGTTGTTGTTGTTGTTGTTATGCTCCTCTTTTTGCGCACTTTCTAGTTGATAGCACACCATAAACTTGGCAAAAATGCCAACGCAGCGTAGCGAATTAACAGTAACTGGCACCAAACCACATACTGTTGTTGAAAATAAAATGCAAAACAAAAACAACAACACAAGCGCACAATAACGTTAGCGCGCGGTTGACAGCACAATAAAAATTAATATATAAAGACAACGAAGACTGCGAGAAGACGTTGACGTTGACGACGACGACAACGAAATAACAACACGTCACGTATACACGTAAGCGTGAATTACTATCGACTTATAATAAAAATCGCAACAATCTGAGGACACAAATGGAGTTGAAACACCGTTGTTCGGTGCTTCTGCGCGACCGACCGACCGAAAAAAAATGTCACACGAGAGTTGACTTGAATTATTTCCAATTCAATTTAAATCACAAAACACACGTTCCGAAACACGTCTCCAATGTTGCTCGTGGTTGAACTGCAGTTTGACAACTAAACCGAGTAATCGCCACAGCACACAGAAGAGTAGCCAGTTGGCTGCGAGTTAGCAGCGAATGAGTGTGCGTCTAGTACTCACGCGCCACATACTTGGCGTACATGTATCTCACGGATTGCAGCTGGAGCGGAAACCAAGCGCTGTGGCGAGCGTTTTACTCACAACGAAGTGCAGTGTTGTGTGAGTCACCTTGTCGGTATGGCTTTCAGTAGTGCTAATATTTAAGGGGTTGACACAAACTGACAGATCTGTAAGTCCAGCTGGTTAGATACTAGCTAGTCTACACGTTGTAGGTCTGTTGGTTAACGTTGGCCAAGTTGCTGAATACCAAATATAAAGAGAGGTTAGCGGAAATCGCACAAGAGCGCGAGAGTAAATTAAGTAATTTACGAAACTGAGCGCAAATATTGCGGCAAAGGCTAGTGAGAGATTTAGTATGCTAGCAAATGAGCGTATGAATTTAGTAAACAGCTGCTCACTTTCTATTTACTAAATACTCACAGCTGCTCGTGACATATGAACATATGTACAGTGTGTGGCATAAAATAAATTTAATTTTTTTCTAGATATTTTTAAGAAATAGAAAAATTAAAAATAAAATTGCTACAATTTTCTTAATTTCTCATTGGTATTGAGAAATACTCGATTGATTAAAAAATATTTAAGGTAATTGGAATTTATTGGAAAATGATCATTAAGGTGGAATTCATTAACTTGAAAAGAAAATTGTTTTTTTTTTGTTAAAAATACTATCCAAAAAGTCAAATCAATTCGATAAAATTTCTAAAGAAATACCCTTTGGTAGTGCCGCACATCAGGCCACGTCAGTCACAATATAATAGTATGTTTACATATGAAAATAATCTCGTTCTAAGCTCGTTCAATAATCTAACCGTTTACATATAGCCAAATGAGATTATCAATTGTCAAATGTTTTGTATTTGTTGTTGTATTACACCTATTTCTCTCGCTGTCGGCCATTTTTGTTTACATTTTCATTTGACATTTCTCCTCTTCTTCGCAAAATTATCGATAAAACTAGGAATAACACCAAAAATCTAGTTATATAAAACGGGATAATTTTATAATCTCGGATTGCCAAGAGAGGAATTTTGTTTGAGAAATATCGTTTCTTAATTACAGATTATCGAGTTAAGCTCGTTATCTCGTTATATGTAAACATAGTATAAAACTTTAAAAGCATTTATGTATCTCAAAACTAAATTTTTTAAGTCGGTGGACACGATTTCTCGAAAAGTAATGAACCGATTTTATTCACACCTTTGGAGTAACATTATGTAGTTAATGAAGGAAGAGTTTTTATTACAACTATTTTTTCGATTCAATATATGGCGAAAATTTTACCAAAAAAGTGAGTTTTTTTTTTGTTAAAAATCTGTCAAAAATACAAATTTTAATATTTTCTTTTTTCTTCGTTCTTTAACAAGATTTTTCTATTTACTATCGAAATATTATTGTTTTTTATTTCAGATCAAATAATAATGAATTATGATGTCCACGGCAAGACATTTGGACACATCTTGGGAGACGAGGCACCAACGGCTGAGTTTTCGGAATGTTTAAATAAAAATTTCACAAAATACTGTTTAAATACGTATCTTTGATATGATGAATTCTTTAAATGAAAGTTATGATTGAAAAAATACCGTTGTTTTCAGCTTCTGCAACCCATCTAACCCCTTAAGAAATACTTCTATGACCAAACGATGTCTTTGAAAGCAGTCAAATTCAGTCAGTAAACAGAAATGTCAAAATCATGAGTTTTCAAATAAAGATTCCGGACATTCACAATTTTGAACCGCTGAAACATATAAAGAAAATTTACCCAAAAACAAACTTTTATAAATTTTAATTTATGTTTGACAGTTCTGAAAACAGAGCCCGTATTAGCCATAATCCATATAATTAAACCAAAAACTATAAAAATTCAATATCTATAACTTCCTATAGTACACATAATTTCGTAGAATACTGTAATAAACAGTATGGTTCAAGATTTTACTGTCACAAAAAGTAAACACAGCTGTCATATATGAAACGGTTTACCTGAAACAGACTTTTGTTTATGAAATTATTGAAATTTTTTAACCACAATACCAACAAAAATACAAAATATAAAACTCTCAAAATGAGCGCGGCTCTCTTATTCAGCAGCGCGATTCAGCTAGATTAAAAAAATAGAGGACTGTTGCATCGCTCGCTGTTACTCTTTTATTTTGGTACTCCATAATTAGCGTAGAGACACAACAGATGTTGCCAGCCCGCATTAATTTCCAGCCAATCGAAAACGAAACATATGTGAGCCTAAACATTGATTTTTTGGGGTTTTGTTTACATAAAATGCACAATTTATACAAGTGGATTTGTGTTTTCGTTGATTTATAAGTGCGTGTAAGTAAACAGTGGAAAGGTGCAGACAAGAACCGGAGCTGCCGCACATGCCAATGAAGTGATTACAATTGAAATTCTGTTTGTTTTTAAAAGATCTAACCGTGTTTCTTGTGTGGACCCAATGCACTTCAGGTACTCAAGGCTACTTAAGGGAATCACTCTGATGATGCTTGATGAAATGTTGGTAAATATACGAATTTATTTATTTGGATAAGAGTTGAGGTGGTTGGGGTTGAAAGTGTTAAGAAATGTTTGCATATATAGAGAGAGGTATTTAATTGAAAAGTGAAAAATAAAAAAAGTGATATGAACGAAACTAAAAGCTCTGATAAGCTCATGTTTCAAAAAATTCAAAAATTTTAATTCGACCTAGATAAGAAGCTAAAAACCAGCCAGTGGAACCAGTATTTCGACCTTATAACGCAAATTGACGTAAAAAATCTGCTTTAGTAAAGTTATATACAATTCAAAAAAGACTCAGAAAAAGTTTAAATCATACCGGCTTAATTGATTTTTCCTCCCTAACAACAAACTATAACCTTTTAAAGAGAAATAACATTTATTATCACTAACAGAGTAATCAAATTCGTTATCACGATTCCAAAGAATAGCCTTGAAACGTCATATTTCCAAACTTTCTTTCCAAGAATTGAACAAATACAACAGTACAAACACAAACAAAACAAAACAAAGATCTATTATGACTCGGTGCGCTTTGTATTCAGCTTATCAGATGTAAGGAATAATCACACCCTCCCTTACATTCTGGATTAATATATTACCTGTAGATTAGAGTGCATATACACAAATACTTAGACAAGATATATAGCATATGCTTTGCTTATATCTTATCGCTTGCATTAGGTTAATGCAAATTATAAATAAAGTATGACAGAAAAGAAAACAAAACAAAACAAAAATGTGTCGTGTTTTTGACGAGATGCAGTTGAACTTCCCCAACTCGAATCCACAAAAAAAAAACTTCCAGTTAGAGAGATTTCCGAGATACGAAAGGAAGTATGTATAAAATTTGTCTTCTATTGCCAATTCCAGAGTTCGAGTTATGGAGAAGTTTGAGTTAGAGAAATTTCAGTTATGGAAGTTCAACTGTATCTCGTCAAAAACACGTTTGGTTTGCAAATGAGCAATATATGATCTATTAGACTTCATAACTGGTATACTGTTTTTTTTTTATATTTTCATGTTTACTTAAGGCAGTAGACTGCTTTACAGGCTTCAAAAAATCGATGTTTTTATTTTGTTTCAAATCTCTTCCAAAACTATCCAAAAATATGTCTTTAAAATTCGAGAGGCCAATTCGACATATTTTCGAAGCTAGAGCAGTTTTAGTGGCCGAGCGTCGAGCTGGTGCGAATGCAGACCTTTAAATCGCGTTTTCTCGAGTTTTCATTTCCACAAGTGTTAGAAAACCGTGCCGGCGAAAAATAATATATGTCTAGCTTCAGTATTATATTATCTTCTATTTGAAGTTACTCTAAAAAAGTAAGACAAAAGTATTATTTAAACTACTTGTTTTGCAACTTAAAGTCAATTTTTTTCTTAAAAAAGTGAATTTTTTTTTCAAACTTCGAAAAAATTTGGAATTTAATAACTTCTTCGGTATTTTTTTAGTTCATAAAGAAAAGAAACTTATAAAAATTAAAAAAAAATTGGTTCGACTGTTTCAGATGCATCGCTCGAGCTCCATCACCGGCACCGATTTACAAGTGCAGACTCCAGGCGCTCCAGAAAAATACTTACAACTATGAAAAAATTTCAATATTTTTTTAAAATAAATATTGTTTTTTTAAGCCTTATACCTAAGACAGACATATGGTTTCCATACTATAATAGATAATCCAATGAAAAGCTCTAGAAACCATGAACCAGCATAGTGACACACATGTAGTATTGTACTATGTTAACATTCATCAGCTGATACAAATAAATTCAAGTAAAATGTAATTATGAATAACAGGCAGGAAAATTGATTAGTACATTTCACAACACCACAAAATTGTAGTCTCTGTTGTAGTACGGAACACCATTTGCTTGCAAACAAAATTCGGAAAACCGGTGATAACATATGGTTTCTGAAGCATACTACAATGTATGCTACATGTCTGTCTCAGGTATTAAATATAGTACACTATCGTCTAAAAATTCCATTTACCGCAATCATTTCCTTCCCTTTCAAAAAAATTGCTAAAAAAACGTTTTTTTTCGGCTTCTAAAGCAGACTACTGCCTTAATGTTTAAAATAGTCTATAGCCCTTAAAAGGGTCTAATTTTGACAATTCATTCTGGAGGAAAGGGAAAGGAATCGAATTCCCCATTTGTTTGGGAAAAATGTTCCACGATCTTATGTTGGATCATAGAACTCTAAAAGGACGAACAAAAAAATATTTAAATTTTACACATAAAAGTAAAAAAAAATGTTTATACTAAAATTAACCAAGTGTTTGATATTTAAGAATTATCTAAACGCCTGATATTCGCACGTCAATTTGATCCAACTAAGAAGCGCATACCAAATATTGTCTAAATGCATAACTTAAACCAATAAAAGATGGCAGATACAAAAGATATGTTAATATACGAAATTAATATTTTATTCGCTTTATTAGCAAGTCTCAAACCGGATGAAATTTCCGCGAATACTCCACGCATTAAGTCTAATATCAACATTATAAAAATACTTTGAATGCGACACATGATTCTTGCTCTCCTTATGCCGATTACGATGATGATGCGAATTTTAGTACGCGAAATTAGTATTCAACACGTCAATTGTTGATAAACGCTTAGAATCATTTAAATTTTATGCACTCTTAAATCTTTGCTTGACTTTCTAGGTTAGTCGTACGGACGTTGATGACAAACGACGAGAATGAAGCATAAAAAATACCGGTTAGTAAATTTTTGTGTTTAGCATTTTGTTGCTAACTTAAAAAACTAGTCCGATAAAAAGATAGATACATATAAAATATATACAAACAAGACTAAGCTTGATCACAAGCCAAACTAAAGCCATTGAAACTAGAGGTGTTAAATATTTTCATTTTTCCACACACTCAAAACTAAGTTCGTAATAAATATTTTACGCCAAATATCAATCGAAATTAAACAGTTAACACAGAACCCGAAGAACGAGAGAGCAGATGAGGTCCACGAAAAAGCTAAACTTCTAAAACACACCGGCCAATTTTCATTGTAAAGTCATCAAAAACGAATCAAATCGCTGTAAAATTGTCTGACACGATTTTAATTGTTTTCTTAGAGCGTTTTAAAAATTAAGCTATACAATATAGACAGCTTTATATATGTACATATGTATACATCGGTTGCAATTTATTAGCTGTTAAAGATAAAAGAAAAGTCCGAGATAATGAAAGCATTAAGATTGCTGTAAAGAGAATGAAGCGATTGTTTGAAAAATCATACAAAATTCATTGCCTTGAATGGCATTAGGGCACATAAATTGGGCTCAGACATACAAACATACATACAAACTCAAATATATGAAAATCAAGTGTGGAAAAAGCACTTAAAGCATCGGCTGGGAAATTCGAAGGAGTACAAAAGTAAATACTTATCTGCTTAGAAATATAAAAAAGAATCTCACACGTTCACCAGCAATACAACAACAGCAACAATAAGCGCCACAGCAGCAGACATGGCTACTCAAGTGGTGGCATGAAGGGAGCTTGCTTAGATGAATATTACTGTAGAAGAGCGTGAATTTTTATCGAAATGCATTTTTAAATTTATGAATGGTTTTCAATTGCCATTTAATATTTATACAAATGCAATGCTGCACACACATTTATACAAATATATTTACATGACCAGAAGGGGAAGTATTAAATAATAATTTGTGTTCGTTTATAAAGCGTGGAAATGCAAAACGGTAGTGTACTCGACAATTCGATGATTTGACAGCATTACAAACAGCTGTTGGTTCTTTATCACTTACATATGTATGTCTGTATGTATTTAAGGCAACTGCACACCAACTACACATAATCAGCTCTATGTAAAATACACGCTGAATCATTCTAACCGCAATCAAGTTTGAATTAAGTGAATTTTTTCCTCATTTAGCACCCCTATAAGGAAAAAGCTTACTTAAAACCTATGCAAGTTATCGTTTAGTTAAAGATCATTACGTTACTAATATTAGATATTACTTGCATATAAAATTAGTATAACAGTAAAAATAGTATGAAATCGTAAAGTAAACATGAGAGAACAAGTAGGTGGGTTTTCATAATAACCGAAGCACTATCGGTTGTGCTAGATTATTCAATAATTCGCCATACAGGGTGTATAGAAAATATAACTCAATATTTAATTTTTTCGAAAACTCAAATTATAGTAATGTTCTTCTTCTTCTTGACAAGCGTAGACACGCGGTTATAGCCGAGTTCACAACAGTTTGGCGCCAATTGGTAATACCAAGTGAAGCGAGGCCCTTCTCCATCTGGTCCTTCCATCGGAGTGGAGGTCTCCTTCTTCCTCGGCTTCCACCAGCGGGTACTGCATCGAACACTTTCAGAGCTGGAGCACTTTCGTCCATTCGAACAACATGACCTAGCCGCTGTCTTTTTATTCGCTGGACTATGTCTATGTCGTCGAATAACACATACAGCTCATCGTTCCATCGTCTGCGGTATTCGCCGTTGCCAATGTTTAAGGGACCGTAAATCTTCCGCGAAACCCTTCTCTCGAAAACTCCTAGTACCGTCTCATTGGTTTTTGTTCATCAATTGCATACTCAGTTCATTGGCAAGAGTGATTCTCCGTTGGATTTCAGTAATGTTATTACTTTTAATGTAATACACATATTGTTCTAAATCTAAATTTCAAAATAAGTTTAATAAACACTACTTTAAGTTCTTGCATTCTTGCATTCTAGCAAGATGTACCTGTGCTTCAGTCTCCTTGTTACAGAAGCGGCAGACCTCGGACGAGAGTATGCCTGAATTGTATAAATGTTGGCTGAACTTACAGTGACCTGTATAAAGTCCCATTAGTACTCTGAGTTTCATCCTAGGGAGGTTTATTAAATTCTTCACCCTTTAGGTGTTATATCCCCCCAATAGTCTTTTGGCCTGGCGTTAACCGACTGTCCGCTGCCAGTGCCTTTCTCTTTCCACAATATCCTCATTCCGAAATCACTCGATGGTGATTGTGTGGGGCCCTACCGCTAGGAAAGGTTCAGGACCCAGCAGTCTAGTTGCCGCTGCGGAACGAGCTACTTCGTCATTACCAGATCAGACCAGTTCATTACCAGTTCAGTACCCCGCTTATCAATAAATCCATTTATGCCTATTTTATTTCCAAAGATGCATCTGGAATCAGATTAGGCGCAGGAATCAATTTTGAATACGTTTTAAAGACAGAAATGTCTAAAGAAGCGCCCCTTTTTAGAATGTATCATATTTACCTCAATCAGTTCGTTTATAATACCGAATATCGAGGCTATAAATATGTTGTAGGTCACAATGTCTTTAAGTCCCTTTAAGTCTTGATCCACGATTGATGTATAAGTATTTTAACTGTGAGCGAATCGTGTCGCAGAAAATACATATTTTTGAAGGATAATTTATAATTACAACCAAAACGTTATGTATATGACTTCCTCTGTGGATTTGTGTGTTACTACCACTTTTTTATCTAAAATCTTGCATAGTCATAATCGATATATGATATGTATACATATGTAGCCTCAAAGCGAAAATCGTCGAACATTTGAGAATTACTAACAATAATAATAAACAAGATATTACTAGCATATGTGATCGAAAACCGACGAACAATAAACAAATGAGGAATTGAGATACACGAGAAGCGAGAGAATTGGAGCAAAAGCTGAATATCAGACACTTAATACATATGTAGATACTAGTATATACTGCATTTTCAAGTGTTATATACTTCAGCTGTCAACATTTCTAGCGGTTAACTGAGCAAGCTACTAAGTAAATCTCAGCTAGGCGCTTGACTTAAGCAAAGATCAAGCGTTTGGGCGACCTTTAGGAAGCAGTAAAGTCAAACGCAAATTACTCAATAAATATTTATGTATATAGATATTATATATTTTTGCAGTGTAATTGTAAATATATATGTATGTATGTTTATTTTGTTTGTAGAGCAGAGAATTCGCAAAAAAATAATTGAATCACAAACAAAACGGAAATTGCAAAAATTTACAGAAAAGATAAGCAAAATGGCGAAAACAGTTGTGAAAAGATAACAATTTCTATTCTATCGCTTATTTATAAGCTACTATGGAGAAAGGTGCAAACAGCAGTTAAGTGTATGTATCTACATATATGTGTAAGAGAATGAGTCAAATTAAATGTTTCGTTGAATTCACTGATAACGCTCAGGTGTTGTTCACACACATCAAAATGCAATAAAAACAAGCAATAAGCTTATTTTTATTAATTCATTAGCAAATTGTAATAGCAAGTGAGTGTTTAACACTTTTCATAGCGTTAATTTAACGTTTAAAATTTAGAAATAATTTAATTATTAAAAAAAATTAGTTTATTATTTTTTTCAACTTGACTTTTGAGTTGATAATAAACAGTAATAAACATAGTGCATCTAGTTGCCCACGAACATCAAGGTCATCACATTTCGTGTAACTGAATATCAGTGTCAATCTCACTAGAAACCAGTATATCGAGTAAAAATTATGATATTTTACAAAATGAGCGATATTTACGACATAAAGCCAGCCGTAGATACAAAAATTCACATATTCAGGGATATGGTCTTGACTGATTTGGACTTTTTTCAAATGGGAGTTGCCACATGTCGGAGGAGCTATTTATGTAAAGGGTTTTTCAATAAGAAAGTTTGGAATATCAATGGAATTACTTATTCCTGTGAAAGTACATTCGATGGCATTATATCTGGAAGTCGATTTCTTTTGCAAGGCCACATGCTGACGCTGTCCAGACGCTGAACTGAATTTTCGACCGTTTTCAATCATAACTCAGCCGATAACGCTTACTGCTGCAATTTCACGTTCGTTATTCATACGAAGTTCATCAATCGTGGCTGGCTTGTTGGCATAGACCATAGAGTTGATGTAGACCCACAGGAAATAGTCTAAGGGCGTCAAATCCCACGACCGAGGCTATCGTGAGATAACACATTCACCAAACTTGGTTTCAATAAATCGATTATGATATTCGTTGGGTGATTTGTGGAGCAGTCCTGTTCGAACCACATATTGCCCGAGTCCATATCATCCAATTCGGGTCAAAAATATTCGGTTATCATTGAGCGGTACAGATACCCATTCACAGTAACGTGCCGGCCTTGATCATCACGAAAGAAGTTCGATCCAATGACGCCCCGGCCCACAAACCTCACCAAATCGTTCCTTTTTGTGGATGCAATGATGACTCATGTATGTATGTATGTATGTGATTGGCGTTGCAACCGTTTAGCCGGTTATAGCCGAATCGACGATAGTGCGCCACCTCTCTCTCTCCTTCGCAGTTCGGCGCCAGTTGGAGATCCCAAGTGTAACCAGGTCGCTCTCCACCTGGTCCCTCCAACGGAGTGGAGGCCTTCCCCTTCCTCGGCTTCCTCCGGCGGGTACTGCATCGAACACTTTCAGGGCTGGAATGTTTTCGTACATTCGGACAACATGACCTAGCCAGCGTAGCCGCTGTCTTTTTATTCGCTGAACTATGTCAATGTCGTCGTATAACTCGTACAGCTCATCGCTCCATCGTCTGCGGTATTCGCCGATGCCAATGTTCTGTGGACCATAAATCTTGCGCAAAATTTTCCTCTCGAAAACTCTTAGTGTCGTCTCATCTGATGTCGACATCGTCCAAGCTTCTGCACAGTGAGTATTGCTGCCTGACCAATAACGCATATTTTGCTTATTGACGAAGCCATTAAGCCAGAAACGAGCCTCATCGCTACGTAAGACGTAGTGCTCTTTATGTTTAGGCCACTGACTCCGATTTATGTTTAGGCCACTGACTCCGATTTTCGGTAGTAAAATTTAATAATTACGACTCGTTATTGGGTCGTATATCTTTCAATGATGAAATGGCAAACCTTACTGAAGAGAAATGTCAAAAGAGCGGGAAAAAATATGTGTCGTTTGCTGACCCTATCGGTCTACTTTTGTAGCGTCCTTTTTGAAAAAACCTTTAAAACCATATATAATTTAATTAGTTGTAGGTGTTACAAACAACTTAAACTCTGCAACATGTTGCGAGATTCGCAGAAAATGAGAGTTGCTTCTAGTAACATTGACTGGAAGTCCTACAATAAAGCACCATAAATAATTGTCTCGAAATGAAAAATGTATTTGCATGACTATAGACTCATAGATACATATACTTATACAAACGTGATATCCAGCAAATACATACGTATTTATGCATGCAAGTATCTTGCAACGATCAATAGCATATCTGTGAGAGACAAGACAAGTGACGAGTGAAGAATAGAAATCACGTGGGACAAATGCCAAGCCTGTTGTAATATGTGCGTAAACATTTATGTGGGTGCAAGGTGTGTTTTTGTTGGAAACAAATAATGATAACTGCAATTGAATGGTGAACACAAGCGAACCAATAAAAACAAAGAAGCTTACGAGAATAGCGCAAGTGACTTTTACATTTGTGAACACATAAGTATACATAAGTGGGTGAAATTTTTTTCAAAATAAATGTTTTTTAATTTTTTTTTAAATGTATTTTTACAATTAATTAATTTTTTTAATAAAAAAAAGTATCATTCAAAATAAATGCTGATCAATGTGATTGTGAAAACAAAACAGTGGCAGAGGCGACCAGTGCAACAAGTTAGTCTATGAGATGTGCTCGAATCGGTATTGTACAGCCAAGCCTAAAAAAGTCTACACCAAAATGATTTAAGCAGCATTGCTACATTGTATACACTATTCGCCACTCAATAAAGCGAACTATGGGCCACTGACAGCAGCAGGTATGCAACCTCAATTCTCAATTTGAGCCGACAATGAATTTCGGGTTGTGGCCACTGAGCGCTAATTGTGGCTGCAACAGCGAAAAAGGCCGCATTCAGTGTATACGTTGGCACAAAGCCGCATCGGGAGGCGAATTATACATTGTTGCCAGCGAAAAAACAAAAATCAGTTATAATGATAACAACACTTTGCCGCTACCGGTTGCCAGCTGCCAATACGACGCTGCTCGCGATGCGCTGTGGTGATGCGATCCCGTTGTTGACTGCAAAAGGCGACCGACGGAAATGTGGTGGCTGAAAGCTGGTTGTTAGCTGGCGGTTGATAATAAAAGCAAGCACATATACTCCTACATAAATATGTACATATGTATGTACGTACCACATGTGCGCTGCACGTCACAAGTCAGTGGTTTACTGCTGCTGCAAACGGGGACTGCAGTCATGGCAATACTTTAGTGAGTACTTTTTGTGTGCGCGAGCATCGTACAGCACTTTGGGGGAATTGCTGTGGAAATCGAATGAATTGCGCACCCACCGCTACTAAATGCGACGAAGCGTTGCAACATACATATGTACCTATTTATATGTATTTATGTGTGTATGTTTGTATTATGTTAAATTCGTTCAAGCGACGACACAAAAGCGCAAGTGAAGCATAGCGCGCAAGCGTACACCATAATTTGATGTGCTGCCGCCTGTCTATACACCTGTATCTTTGAATTTGATTTTTGTTGAACGAAAAGCCATGTATTTGTCAGCACACCGCATCAAAAGCGTACAATTTATATGATGAGCATTGAGTATGTTGGTGCATGCATAACATATATATGCAAACATACGACTTGCGTCGTACCTACACTTACATAATCTGTGAAAAATCATATTTACATTATTGTTGTTTACTGATAAACTGAAAATTTCATTATATACGAATATTATGTCATATATATATACAGTTGAACTTCCATAACTCGAACTGCTCTAACTCGAAGTTCTCCATAATTCGAACTATTAAATTGGCAATAGAAGTCGAAATTCATACAAATTACATTCTGTAACTCGGAAGTCTCTCTAACTCTAATTTTTTTTGGATTCGAGTTAGAGAAGTTCCACTGTATATATATGTTTATGGAAGTTAATATGACGTTTGGTTGTTGTTGTTTTTGTTGTAACGTTCAATTACAGCTTACAGAGATTCTAAGTCTTATAAATCGTGCAGCCACAGGTCTAAAAATTCCTTAGTTTAACCATAATCCACGGTTGTATTTTCGATAATTAAAAATGATTTGTTTTTCTTATGTAATAAATATTTTCAATTTTGAATAATCTAAAAAGTTACGCTATGGATTTATCAGTAAAGTATCGTAAACTTTTCTCAACAAAGAAATATTTGAAAAATAAATATTTGAACCAGCACAAATAGGCAACCACAACTGGTGGTTGCAATGGAAATTAATAAATGTGAGTAAACCCATTAAATAGTAAATATCAGAAGTACACCCTCGTGCATTAGAGTACGAGTAAAAATTGTTACATATACGAATTTATATAAGTGTATATGGACTTGCTTACGCACACCACTTGCACGGCATACTTGTAATTATTTATATATTTACATACATACAAACAGTATTTGCAGCTGCGCCAGTTGCAAGTCTAGAACCGCTCCCGCAATCAATTGCTATGTTTGTGCAATATGTGTGGCACGCAATATATTGTAACTTCACGCATTTTAATAAGGCACCTATATGTACATACATATATGTATAAAAATATATAACATAAAGTATGTAGAAGAAATTTCAAATGTGTATGTATGTAACTGCACTTATGTTTGAAAATGCAAAAGCTTGGCAAGTGCATTAGATACATAACGGTGTCACGGCAACACATGTCGGAAGCAATCTAACGCGTTGACAACGTCAATGGAGCACTTTATATATATAAATAATTAGCTAGGCTGTGTCCATTAGTAAAAAACAAGTATGCCTATACAAGCAAATTTAATAAAATGTGAAATAAAACCATTTTGAGCAAAAGCTAGTGTAATATTTTGGTGCTGCACAGGTGGTAGGGGTTGTAATGTTGTTCATGGTGCAGTACCGATAGCAATGGCTGTCATCGGCATCGGGTGATCGCACTGGCTTTGCACTGTTATACAAACGACGGAGGCAATCAGCCAAGCGTAAACGCCAAGCAGAAAGCATGCAACAACAAACCGAGTTACTTAAAAAAAAACAACAAAATACCATAACAACCTGCACTAATAACAACAATTCATATAACAAAACTAATACAAACAGAGAATTTTTAATAAAATATAGATAAAAGCAAATACAAATGTACATACATACATACATATGTATGTATACATAACAATAAAAAGTATATAAAATACATTTATATTGGTAAATTATATGAATTATAGCGTAGTTAAAACAAAACAAAAAACAAGTAAAATATTAAGTGCAGCAAGTGCGCAACGAAGCAATTCAACAATGCAGCGCAGTTACTGAGCAACGTGGCATAAACGGGGCGGAAGAAGAATAGCTCAGGGACATACCAAAGAGTGGCAATAAATATACTACATTATTTTTGCAATGAAAGTAAAGATATTGTCAATCAGACCGGAAGTTAAATTGCAAGCGTATGACGGAACAACGCATAAATTCTTATCCCCCTTTATATGGGAAAAGTTTTTTAATATTTATTTTTTTTTTGTTAATAAGTCTTTACAGTCAAACTAAATATGCACTTACCTTTTGTCCTATTGCATCTGCCGCTGCTACTGCTTCCTTAGCCACGCCCACACCATCAGCTGAGATTGCATGCGTGGATGGTGATGTCGCATAGACGAATAATGGCAAAGAATTAAAGTTACGCAAAATTCCACCACAATCCTTAAAGCGTCGACACAACAACAATTTTTTTCCACACAAACGAGATTCTGGTGCATCATCCATGACCATTACTGACATCGCTGCCGCAGCAGGTGTAGCCAATGTTTCTACTGCAGCTTCGTTTTCATAACTGTATGTTTTGTTGTTTTTCACTTTTTGGGTGTGTTGCTCCACTTCGTCAATTTCCTCCTTTGCCGCTGTTGTCTGTGTAACGCACCCATTTATAGTCGTTGATGACTCCTCCGCTATAGTATTAACAACAATATGGCTTGTTTGCTGCTGCTGCTGCTGCTGCTGCTGCCTATCCCCACTAGCCTCCGCTAATTGCAGTTGCTGTGGGTGTTTCAATGCATTTTCAGATGTTGCCGTTGTTCTCGTAGCCATATCAGTATCTTGTTCACTTACATATATACCAATACTAGGTGTACGATAATGTGTATGCCGACTTTGACGTTATGAATGAATGGTATATCTGAATTATTTGATGGACGGTTTCTAAGCTGCGATGCATTGGCATGTTGAAAATATACATGACCAATTTACTGACATTGAGCTCTTTTATCAAGAACCAATTACAATTTTACGTATAGAAAGCCAATAGTGTTATTGTGTAAAATTCTGTTGCGAGCGTAAAGTTGGAAAGCAATCAAAATTGGCTAAAAGTGTCGGCCATAAAACGAAGAATTATACGAAACAAAGACGGAAATCGGTAAGTACGGCAAACGAGAGATGCGTCCAAACACAGTAACAGTCGTACCAGAAAAATGTCTTTGTTTCGATTTTTTTCTCTATAGCTACAGATTGTTTCTGTTGCCCAACTACCACCATACACTCCGTATATAATATACACTTTCTTTGTTTTATTAAACTTTTCCTAACACTTTTATTTGAGTTTACAATTTGTTAATTAGATCTTTCGATACTAAAACGGCACAACCACTTTTCACGTCACTTACTCCTCTAGACCCGTAGATTCACTTGAACGAACAATGACCTTGCGGTATCAATTCTATATATAAAAACAACTTGCGATTACCATCGATAGTTTAAGAAACAAGTTTTCATAAGTTAATAATCAATCACTTTTGCAAATTTCCTACAATAAAATAATGGCAAATTAAATATTCGGCTGCTCAACTCGCGAGTCGCGACGATTGAAAATTGACATTTGTATTGTCATTCCTTTTGGGACAATTTCGTACTTTCATTTCGCTTTGTACTCCTTTACAGAGTTGCACTGCGCCCTATTTAATTTTATTTTAAATAATTTTTATTTCAAAGTAATTATATTTTTTATTAACTAATTAAACTTATTCTAGTTTACGCAAGTGAAACTTAATTTTCAATCAAGAAGACACATTTTCCTAAACTATTTATTAATATACATTATTTATATAGAGGTAGGTAATGCAGTTGAAATTATATTAAAAAAAATTTACTTTGGTTTCAAAATTTAAACTCGTTTTTATAATATCTTTTATTTGGAAAGCAGGGTATACTTAATTAATTATTAAATATTAATATTAATTAAAAAATTAATATTTCAAATACGAGTATTATTATAATACCAATGTATAGCATCTTCCTATCTATAGTATCCTATCAGAAAACAAAAACTCTGCTAAATACGGATAAGGGTACTATAAAAAGAAGCAGTTAAAATACTACACATTATCATTAAGAAATTTAATTTTTATAAATATTATTAATATTTACTAAATTTTTGTGAACTCCTGTTTATAATTATTCGACGTTCTCAACTGTCTTATCGACCAACGGTCTTAAAACTAACATATACATCCGTCTCGCTTATGCATTAAACAAACTCTTCTCTCAAATTGATATGTGTGAGTGAAACGAGAGAATCACATAAAACTTTTTTGCTTGAGAGATCGAAAACAAATTTCAGTGAAAATAGTGCAACTTTCGGATAAAAATTCAAATGACTAGTATATTAAAATTTATCAAAGCTTACAAATTAAATGTAGACTTCACTTTTTAGCAAATATCTCTAGTTCGCTCAAATATAAATTAAAAAGTAAGCGGTGAAAGTGTGAGTCAGCCGCCATAGTTCCGTTTGAAATCGCCGTTTCGGCCAATTGGCAAAAAGATTAACAGCGACGCAGAGTTTACCAAACTCTGCGAGCCGCATTAACGACGTTTGTCATTCGGTTGGAGGTAACCCTTATATATTCAGATTTCACCTAAAGAAAGTTATCTAAAAATTCATTAGCTTGCTGAATGCCTTTAAAGTAGGCGGAATATTTTTCTTTTGGCTTTTCAGAAAAACTGTGAATCGAGTAAATCGGTTTGTGAGTCTTTCAAAAGTTGTGAAAAGCGATATAAGAAAAAGGCAATAGACATTGAATTGAGATTGGAGAAGCTTATAAGCGAAAAAGTGTAAAAGTGTGCGAAAAATTATTCGCCGAATTGCTTAAATTCCGGCTGTCAAAAATAAAATCGACTAGACGTAGAGTTTTGTCTTGCTTGCGCGCATCGTTGACCAAGTTCGCCCATAAGAAGTTGTAGTTGCGCTAGTCACACTACAGGTGTCCTCATAAGGGACAGATATTGAGTAGCCGCACCGCTTAATCGACTTTGTTGCAGACGAGTGCCGAAGTGAATCGAGTCTGCTGGTTTTGATCTTCGTGATTATTCGGTCTGATTGGTCGTGGTTGTTCGTCGAGACAAAAATTCAGTGCGATTGCTGCGAGAATTGAATTCGTCGTACTCGTGGGCTTTAAACGGCAAAGAAGGAAAATTTTCTTTTTTTAATAGAAATTTAGTTTGTGCGCTACGCTCCACACACACATTAAAAATAATATTTCAACAAAATGGCGTTAAAAAGAATTAATAAGGTATGTTAAATACGTTTAAAATAGGCAGCAATTGAAATGCATTTTAGGGCATGGTGCGAAACTTCTTTATGCAAGAAATAACGTGAAACGATGAGCCAGCAGAAGAAATGACGGGGAAGAATTGATCGAAAATGGGCGACGAAGCACCGACAATGCTAGCGATAGCAACGACCACGACGTCTCATGTTCATAGTGACAATTTACTGACAGGAAAATTAGAGAAAAGAAATTTAAATTGCAAACATACTACATATGTAAATTAAATTATGCAGAAGTATTGAGCAGTTGTCAATTTGAGATACCAAGAACTAAACTTTCCGGTAAATTTTAGCGTATGTGGGAACTTGTTTCGGACTGACTGGTATTAAACATCGATGCCATTATTGAACTTTAGTGTTTCTTGTGATATAAAAACAATTAAGAATTTGTGAATTCTAAAGTGCAAGAAGTAAAGAAGTTAAACATTTCATATGCAAAGAGTTTCACAATTTCGCTGTGCATAATACTGCAATCCCATTGTGATATAGTTTTGTTATACGTTTGTTCGCTGTGGTCTGGATTTGTTACCCAATTCATTGGTATACATAGTAATTTATGTGCCTGAGCATCACTAATCGGCAATTATTTCTAACCTTACTTTTGACTCAACTAGCATGATTTTAAACCTATAAATTGATTGTTCAGATTTTATTCTATAACAAATCAAAACGTATAAAAAAGTTTTGTACATATAACCCTCATACAAGTTATTTGTTGGTTTTGCCCTTCGGTATATCCAATATTCTTTATATCCTTTCTTCCAGTCAGCCGCATAAAAAGATAACAAAAAGGAAACAAAACCTTCGAGATAAATATGGAAACAAGAAGGAAACAGTTCAGTAGCAGCGCGGTCGTAGTAGCGCTGTTGGTACTTTCCATTTCTTTTCCTCACATGTAATTCACTATAGGAATACTCGATTCACTCCAATCGTCACGACGCTTTTGTCGCAGCGCTGCTACGTTGCTTGCTGCTCACGAAGCAGAGAAATTAATGCTGACAATTGCTTTATTTGTGAAATGAATATTTATAATAGGATTTCATTTCTCATTGTTTTTCATAAATATGTTAAATATATTTAATATAATTTAGACATATTATTTGGAAATTTACATAAATATTCTTCGACATTATAGTCAGCGTATTTACGAGCTTTTAGTTCGCCGCTTACTGCGACGCTAGCGTAGCTGATGTCTAATCGTTTCCACAGTGTTTCGACTTCGTGTACTATCGTTTCCAACAGTGTTGCCTTGTTTTGGATGTCTCGCCGGATTGTTTTTTTCTTCTATCTGCAAATTCATTACGCTTTCATTTTATTTAATGTGAATTTTCTTTAATTTTAGTGATTTTTGACGTTATAACCATATTTTGCTTGAGTTCCCTTGCACTGCTTGGACTTATTCAATAGGGAATTATTACAATAATGTAGGTTTTAAATTTGTGTCTATACTGTTTTACTCTATTGGTGAATTAGTAAAATTATGACTTCAATTCAGCTTAACATAAGTCAAAACTATGTAAAATGTAATTTATTTCTGCTTTGATAAATCTTTTTGATTGATGCATACATTTTTGCGAAATTATTTGGACTCATAATTTTAAAGCAACACTGTCTCTTTTTTTTTTTATCCATTTCAATGACTACAATTCGCTGCTTTTGCTTTGTTACTTCTTCGTCCGTAAATGTTTACAGCGACGTATCTGCTAACGCTACGTTGGCGCCGCTGTTTCCGTCACCGTCATGGCCATTGAATTTATAAATGAAACTGGGAATTCTTTACGTATTTAAAAAACTAAATAAGAGTTAAAAACTGGCAAATGCAAATAGTGAAAGGGTATTAATATTTTTATTTTTAAGATTTCTATTTCATTTAAAATATGTTCATCGTTATGCTATTGAAAATGAAAAATTAGTTGTAAATAATGTTAGGAATGAATAAATATCTTTGGGAATTTTTTAAAAACGTATAATGTTTATTTGCATATGTATGCCGGTTTGCTTAAAAAATTCACGATTAATAAGAAATGTACATACATCTTCATGTTTTTTTATGTTCTTGAAACCTTTGCGCGTTTGAAGTTGTACTTTCAAACATATTAAACCAATAATAATATAATTATTTAGTAGGAGCTTTTTTCAACATTTGTACTTATTTAGAAATATATGAGAAGTGAGAAAATTTAATTTTCAGCTAACTTGTTATTTCAGTTGTTTTAAACAACCCACCTAATTTCCTTTATTTTCCTTAAGTTCTTCATGATCTTTTTATATAGATGTGATTAAACTCACGTAAACGTATGCGGAACAAAACCTGTGAGTTTCTGCCTGCGTCAATAACTTTGCAGTCACCATTGCCAAGTCAATGCTTTGATCCAAACCAACAATGCGATTGGAGCTGTACGTGAGTCATACGGGGACCATACGGCAACACCAACTGTTTACGTTGTGAAAATTTTTTCTGTTCATAACTAAATATAATGGCGAGCAAAACCAGAGTAGTGACCAACAATCAAAGTGGTGTTTGCAAATAAGAGTTAAAAAATAGTCATCACAGTGTAAAATTATCGAATACAATCTTAAAATTCTTATTTCGCTGTGATTTAGGCGAGTTTATATCTATTCATCTGTTTTTCATTGCTCAGCAAGACACTGTCTATATTCAGCCGACGTTTGCCAGTCACTCCGTTAGCCAATTTATTTTTATATACATATGTATTTTTAAAATTCTGTTTTCTAAGTTTCCTCAAAGCATATATGCGTTGTCGTATACTTTTTGTTGTTAGTCTTATAGTATTTTGACAGTATACTCGCGCAGTTTTCACTTTTGGCTAGGTGATGTTGCTACTTGTCACAATGTCGCGTTTATAATGGAATACATTCTTCCACCTTCTAATAATTGTGTGGGGTTTTGAAATAACTTTATGTTGGTCTTACGAATTGGAGTTAGTTGTAAATATTAATGTTTTAACGTTTTTGATTTAGTTGCCGCATTATTACTTTATGGCCGTTTTTTATTATCTATTTTTGGTTTCCATTCTGGAAAGCCGCACTAGCAATAAAAAGCTTAAAAGTTAATTGGTTGGTGTGCGTATCAACGTATGTACATACGTATTACTCTCTGCGCTGTCTATACAAAATGACCGTTGGTGTCGGCCGTTGTCGTCTCCTGTTTTTCTTCTGCTGAATACAATGTTCCCAACATGTTCACATTGCCAGAATTTGGAAAGGGCCAACGAACTTTACATTATGATTTTTTTCTTTAGTTTTTTTTTTATCTATATTGTTATTCTGATTATACTGTTGGCATAAATGCAAAATTGTGCTGGCTGCGTTCGGTTTACGGTCGACTACCTGTGTACACTTGGGAAATTTTTGTGTTTTAAATTGTTCTTGGAAATCAAAAAAAAAAAAAAAAAATACCGAAAGTTTAAATTAATTTCGCAATTACATCTTCCCTAAAATGCATTAAAAATTTGAGGAACTTCTGCGAATATGTTTGAATTATTTTTGACTTCAATATATTTTTAGGAACTACAAGATCTGGGCAGAGATCCACCTGCACAATGTTCAGCTGGACCAGTCGGGGATGATTGTAAGTATAATGTGATTAATACGTTACGTGTACTTTTGTTTATAACTAAGTTTATAATAATTATTAATTTGTTTACACTTCGTTGGGATATTAATGCATTAATTAAGAAATAAGTGTGAACAATTCTGCATAGTGAAAAATGTTTATCAATCGTTAGTTGTGTTGCATAAAAAAGTGGATTAAACAGAAATATTTAACTGTTTTAAATTTTTATATAACATAATTATATTTATTCTTGTTTGTGATACATATTAATGTTGGATTTAAAAAAACTATAAACTTATTCGTGCTAAAATAAAATAATGTTTAACATGACATAACGCACTGCCTTCGTTATGATCTAATTAAAAAATAAGAATTGTTCTATTTTCGACATTAAAAGAAAATATCGTTTTACAAAATAATAATTTGTATTGTGTTAAAATATATGATGTGTTCAAATGTATTCCATGACGTTTAAGTGACATTTAAGTGACTCATTAATTTATTGTAAATTATTATTCGTCGGAATAATTACTATATAAGTTAATAGAAGCGAAAGCTTAAGTGAGAATAAAAATGTAAAAACCCCTAATGGTCAATATCTACTGATATGTAAATACTGTAGACGTTTAACAAAGAGGGCATTCATTTTCCATAACACCAAAGAGTAAAATTTATTGTATACTACTGACAGCTCGATATACATATGTATGTATATGTACTTCTATGTGCATGTTTGGGGCACAACATATGTATGTACGTATGTATGTATGTAGTACAATATAGCAATTCACTGCTTGTCTACACCCATTTAAATTTCAATGTGAACCACACCAAGTTACCTTTCAACCCACCAACCAACCATCTGCATCGTTGGTTTTGTGTAACGCTTCCATCCCCATTGCGAAAATGAAAAAAAAATTGTTAAACTCCACAGTGCTGCACTCCACTTTAGCTGCAAAGCTTCGTTGTGTGTCGGTCGGTGGCAATGAGACTTTATAGTAGACCATTACGGGTGGGTGTCGGTTGCAGTCGACTAAATTCAAATGAAGTCGCAGCAACTGCACGACTGCTGCTACCTGCAAAGCCAGCGACTTTGGCAGCAGCAGCGTAACCGCATTGAGAACAGCGTTTCGTTTGGTTTATCCCTTGCTAGGTGCGGGTGTTTATAAAGTGTAGGGTAGTGCAGGTTAGATCGAAAATATTGGATCTCTGTAGAAAGACATTGGTTGTGTGACAGCTGTTGTATCAGTGACAGTTGTTAGTGTACCCACTACTCGGAGCAGATGTTATGCTTCCGATGCGGGATCACTTAATTTCAGTATGTGGTTATTATCGTTCATATTACATACAAATAATATATCGCTACTGTTATGTTACTAAAAGTGTTGAAGTGGAAAAATTATATGCATTAAAATGTTGTGAAATTAAGGCTGTATTAAACAATTGTCCCTCAAAATGAAATATGTAAATAATTATAAAGTAATAATCCTTAAGACCACCACCATTAAAGTGCATAAAAATAAATAAAGCCTAAAAGAGGAACTCAGATTCATGTCCTACTATATACGCTTTTAACAGCATTCAAAAAATACAAATTTAACATTGAAATTCTCTTTTAGCTTGTAGATGTAGATAAGAAAGATATATTTGTTATATATGTTTTAAGTACATTATATATGTATGTTTGTTTTTAGTCATCGCTATACACAATTTATTTACGTAGTTTCCGATTTTTTTTATGTGTTTTTGTTTTTTGCTTTGGCATGCGCTTATCTATGTATGTAGTTTTCTTATTCTAGATGAAATTAATCACAATTCTTTCTTCTCTTTTTCAGTATTTCACTGGCAAGCTACAATAATGGGACCGGTAAGAATTTGCATATGGAATAAAATATTTTTTGCTTGTTTTTATAACCATAAATGACATTATTGTTTTTTTTATTTATTTATGCCATGATACAATAATGTAGGGTTGTGTTGGTAGAAGCCGTGCTTCTTCAGAAATTATCAATCTCAAATTATTTTCGTTTTGTTTTGATCTGCGCATTCTGATTTACATTTTACTTGAAAATTGATATTAGTGAAAAATTTCCTGCATTTTTCCTTTATTATTATAATTATTAAATTTTAATTAACTATATTTAAAAACTTTGAGAAATCAATATGGCACATTTGGCATTATTATATACAAATATTAAGGACATCTTCGTTGTTTTTGTCAATGACACGAGCTCAGTCTATCAGCGGACGGAAGTGTCCCTTTTCTTATTATAGCATGTAAATATATTAATGATTCTAGTCTAGAACTAGTCGATCATAGTCTCTCATCAATCTCAAATAACAGAAAGAGATATTTTTCGAAAGGACTGTATAAAATGAAAAAAATATATGTATTTGATGAGTAGAAAGTGTATAGTATGTAGTTAATGTGATGCAGGAACTTGTTGCATGCAACATATGTTTATCGGTTTGGTATGTCGAAATTAAATATGTATAAGTTGGAGTTTAGTCTACTACAGAAAGAAGTGTGTGAGAGTTTAAGGTAGGACATATTGAGCTTATTTCATTATTATATAGTCCGTACCTAGATACAACACTAACAATCATTGATAAAATTTCGGATATTGTGCTTAAATTCGTCTCAATGCTTTCCAATTGAGTTAAAATCATAAGTATACAGCCAATTTAGAGTTTGAGCCATTGCTGAGTACAAGTTATTTCACAAATCAGTTGAAAGAACTAACACTGACCAAATCACTTAAACGATTATCTCATTTATAATTCACTTTTTGCTTTCAGCCTGACAGCCCGTACCAAGGTGGCGTGTTTTTCTTAACAATTCATTTTCCAACAGATTATCCCTTCAAACCGCCTAAAGTGGCTTTTACAACGCGTATATACCATCCAAACATTAACAGTAACGGATCGATTTGCCTCGACATTTTAAGATCTCAGTGGTCGCCAGCATTAACTATTTCAAAAGGTCAGTTGGAGTACACTTATTTGTACTATTTACATATGTAGCAACAACGTTTATATTTTTAAACATAATTTTATTTCTTTTGCTTTTGCAGTTTTACTATCGATTTGCTCTCTTCTCTGTGATCCAAATCCAGACGATCCGCTTGTACCAGAGATTGCAAGAATATATAAAACCGATCGGGAAAAATATAATGAATTGGCACGAGAGTGGACTAGAAAGTATGCTATGTGATGCGCTCCAGTTCGTACTATCGATCCGTCAACTAGTAACAACAGCAACAATAGCAACAAGAATGGCATCGGAAAGAAGGATTGCTATAACATCATCAACAACAACAACAACAACAAAAATATAATGAAATCAACAATAGCAACTAAAATGGCATAGCGCTCTAGAGCAAACAAAAAAAGGGTTTAAATATAGCAGAAGCAACAACAACAGCAAAAGCAACCAAAACCACAATGTGAAACAATTCTTCTTCAGCAAATAAAAAATATGAAAAAATATTAAAACAATAAAAAACCACAACTGCATTAATTCAAGAGTAAGCAAGAATTATGCGTAAAACAAGAGAGAGAAACAGAAAAAAAAACAAAACAACCACAGAAAGCAAAATAAATCTGCGGGAGAAAAAATAAAGAAAAGGAATAAAATTACAAATTGATTCATAAAATACAACAACAAAAAACACATAAATCAACTTACTTATTATTATTACATTTATAATTAATTAATTAATTAAATTAAAATTATATTCTTCAGAAGAAACTTTAAAAGATAAATCAGAGATAAAACAATAAAACCATATAAAAAAATACGCAAGCATACATATAACATATTAAGAACTGCGCAGGAGAGGCAAAAGGCGAACAAGCGTTGAGCAAAAGTTTAATAAATACGCGTAAAGTAAAGTGAAGTAAGGTGTATGCAGCAGCAGCAGCAGCAGCAGCGAGTAATACAGCATAGAATAGACTGATTTACGAGTAGAAGAGACTTGATGTGAGATATGCGATATATTTGTTGTGTCAGCATAGTGGTAGCATTCGCAAAGACATCATAATAATGCAATTTCGATACAAATGCATGTACACGAAGTTGAAGTGTATATGTGATTGTGTATGTATGTGCGCTACATGATGGTTACGAAAAGGCATGCAAAAATATGTTTCATTATACTTTTTTAATAATTTTGAAAATTTTGTGCGCTCCACACCCAATGCGGCATTGCGAAATGCCAGCAAGATTTAGAGCAATTAAAAAAGATGTGTGTGCGTGCGCAAGAAAGTAACCTTTCCAGAAATTATTCGCAAAGTCAGACAGAGCAGGCCCTACACTACTACTACACTACAACCAATACATTTTGCGTAGAACATAAAACATTAAAATGGAAAAAATTGAAAAAATAATTACATACATATAAAAAAGGTGATGATGGACGATTCACTCGTTCCTTCGCCTGCTTCGCACGCCGATTTGGGTTTATATATTAAGCAAAGCGTCAATGGTGTAATCCTATACCTATTCAAAAACAAAAACAAAACAAAAATAACAAGTAACAATTAACAGTTTAAACAAGAACCCACTTATTTAGTATAATTTGTATAATTTCTCTGCATAAGAACTTCTATTTACAAACAAACAAATTGTGTGCTTACTTGAGAGCGTTAGCGTTGAAGAAAAAGTGTGTGAGACAAGCGATCCTAATTGCTGTTTATTTACCAGTAATTTGAATTCAAATATTCTTGTTGGTGGATAAATTTTTTAATGGATTTCGTTCTTTCTGTAATAAAAAAAAATTATATATATATATATATATATACATATATCTACCTTCTAAAACAAAACAAAAAGAAAATAATAAAAATACATCATTTTAAGCTGTTCTTAAATTTTATAAAACCATAAATGAAAGGAACTTTAGTATAACTTTTTGAAAGTGAGTTGTGTTTGTTTACTGGTGTGCTTAACTGAAATGAAAATAAAATTAAAGAAAAACAAAACAATTTTAACTATTTCCATATGCCGACATTAACATACCAATTTATCAATAAGAAATGCCAAGATACACCAAACCAACTACACCAACTACTACTACAGTGCTTACATACAAAAACAAAACAAAACATAAAAATACTTAGCCACACACGCATTTTTGCATAAATCATAAAACGAGAAAACCTTTTTTTTCTACTAGCGTTAGTCCGTTTTACTCGTGAATGAAATTGGGAGTAAATACAAAAATATAAAAGAAAATTTAGTTTTTGCTTATTTTTAACACATTTCACATTTAGGTTTATTAATTTAACTATTGCAATTGATTTCAATTAAAAAAATACAACATTTTTGTAGCTGCGAGATATCATTATTTTTAATATACATACATATAACGGTTTGAATGAAACAAAATAATGTATTGTAATAAAAATTGTATAAAATATGTTGTTGTGTTTGCGGCCAGGCGTGGGACGACGCTTACTGCTTAACGGTAAATGAGAGTGCAGTAAATAATAAAGAAATCGAGTTGCTGGGTGCTTTGAGAGGTAGATGTTTGTGGAAGATGAAATGAGTAATGTTTTATTTGCTGGCCCAGCCAGGCGTTTAAAGGTGTGCCAGCATACAGAGCAAATTAATTATATTTGTGAAAAGCTGATTATCAGAACTTTTCGGTAAAGCGGTTGTACGAAAATAATGTTGTTAAACGCTATTAAACTAAATTTTTTTAATCAAATTTCTGGGAGCTCTAGGAGCATATTTTTGCTAGAGTGTGACTACATTTTTTTTCTTGGAAGTCATGTAATGTATAATATACAAAAACGTGTAAATTTTTAGTATATTATGTTCACACCAACTCTTAGTAGGGAAATTAAAGTGCCTACATTTAGGCGCAATGGAATTTATCAACGGTAAGTAATAAACTCTGTCATATGTTTTTCATTTTAAACTAATGCCTCGTAAATGTATTTTTTTAAACATAGAAATGCGCAATTTCCAACTTATAATCAATTACATACATATACTCGTATAATTAAAAATTATGGATTGAAAACTAATTTGTATTTAACAAAATGGATTGCTTTGGTGAGTATAATCGCTTTGGGTTGATATACATACATATAAATAATGTAGTTATTTGTTATTTTATACTCTGAGCAGGGTATATTAAGTTTGTCACGAAGTTTGTAACACCCAGTAGGAAGCGTCGGAGTAAAGTATATATATATATAAATGATCAGTATGTTGAACTGAGTCGATTTAGCCATGTCTGTCTGTCTGTATATATACGAACTGCCGATAACGGACCACTATAGCATATAGCTGCTATACAAGCTGAACGATCGGAATCAAGGGCTTGTATGGAAAACTTCCGCATTTTACAACATATCTTCACGAAATTTGGTGTGAGTTATTGCTCATAGCAATAATTTAATCTCCGAAAAAAATGTTCAGATCGGTTCACTATAGCATATAGCTGCCATACAAACTGAACGATCGGAATCAAGGGCTTGTATGGAAATCTTCCGCATTTTACTACATATCTTCACGAAATTTCGTGTGAGTTATTGCTCATAGAAATAATTTAATCTCCGAAAAAATTGTTCAGATCGGTTCACTATAGCATATAGCTGCCATACAAACCGAACGATCGGAATCAAGGGGTTGTATAGAAACTTCCGCATATCTTCACGAAATTTCGTGTGAGTTATTGCTCATAGAAATAATTTAATCTCCGAAAAAATTGTTCAGATCGGTTCACTATAGCATATAGCTGCCATACAAACCGAACGATCGGAATCAATGGCTTGTTTGGAAAATTTTCGCATTTGACGTGGTATCTTCACGACCGTTTTATACAAAAATATTTTTAGAAATTATTTTAGTTATTAGGTCTACAATTTTGCTTCCGCCGTTTTTTTTTCTCGCAAATTTCGAGAATTCGGTTCTAAAAGTGATATTTTCAGTTGAGAATAAGTTTGGGATGCAAACAGATCTCTACAAATATTTTGTTGGATCAACATTAACACACAAATGTCCAAGATGGATATAAAAAAAAAATCATCTATTGGAAAAAGGCGGAAGCAAAGTTGTAAAAAACAGAAAAATTTAAAATTTGCCTACAAATGCATCTTAACCCTTTAAAATGCAATTAGTAAACAACCAATCATTAAAGACACACATACATACATACATACATACAAACAAAAATGTATTCGTACAATTTTTTAATGGTCAATGTGAAGGGCAATTTTTTGCATATTTGCTCTTGTTCGTCATTGGCACATTGAGCTTCGGTTAAACGTACAAATTGCTTGTGCTCCCTTTGAATTACCATAGAATTTTATTGTATTGATTCGTTTCACTATGTTTTTGCAAAATATACATATATATGTGCATATGTATGTGTGTTTAGTAGGCTGCAGAGTGCGCTCGTCGATGATCGTGAAAGCTCTTTTATGTGTTAAATGTGAGCAAAAGAATTGTCGAGAAATTTTGGTAGAGCAGAATTTACTGTGAAGCCTCGTTAATTAGACCAAATTTGATAAAAAAAATTAAAAAATGTTTGTCACATACTTTTTGTATCGGGAGCTTTAGCTATTTAGAAAACAATTTATTGGCAATATACGTCACCAAGCTGACCAGCCTTTATAACTGTTCTTAAACTTAGTACTTACCGATCCTAACAGGGTTAGATTGTCCAAAAGGCAGCCCTTGACCCGATAAAATCCGGGTCAACTCCGATAACGTAGAACCGGCTGCAGGGGGAGTTGGACCTCCCGTTAGATGACCTCGACGACAACTGGACTTATGCTGTTCCGGCAGGAATGGATAATCGTTACAACAACAACAACAACCGTTCTTAAACTCATCACAGAAACAAACGAATGTGGAAAATAGGCGAAAAACTATGAGAACAGGCTTCAGGTGATATCTACGAATTTATTTTATTACTTTTTGCGATTTTATTTTTAAATTATTAATATATTTTTTTTTGATTTCAGATCAAAAACAAAAAGGTAAACTATCAAATTCAGTAAGAGTTTACGATCTCAGTCTTTGATTTTTCACTCTTCGGATAGAGTACTCATATTTTTCGAGCCAGAACAAAAATAGGTATCACTTAAAAGTATAATCACAATAGGATCGAGTCAACGGGAGTCAAAAGGGAGACCTGTTATAAAAATTCTATTTGCATTATGGATGTAAATAATGTGTTTTCGAGAAAAGTCAAACCAGCGACATCTAGTGGGCTGCTTATTGTTTCGGTTCTTTGTTGTATATCAGTGCCAGAGGAACACCCAGCGGATTTGACTCTCTTGAAAAGGTTATGCAGGCATTCGTTTTGTGGATTAAGTACGGATTAGCAATGGAGTTAACTGAGATAACCTCGAATTATATTATATTATATTATATTAGCAATTAATCCGGATTAACGCCGTCGTCTGGCAAAAAATAATATATTTTTAAAAATTATGCTGGCATTCGTCATACAAATTAACTTGTCAAAGACAGATAGACATAGATTTTCAAAAAATTATAGATTTAGTTTTTTTAAGAAAAATCTTCGTTTTTTCTCATTTGTTCAGGTTAAAGAATGTACACTGTATCTACATACATATGTTGATGAATTATTGCATAAAACGCTTATGATGAACGCCCGGTGACAAAAATTTTAAACATTTTATTTTAAAAAGGCACTTTAAAATGTCTTTAAAAGTAATTTTTAATGTATAATTTTTATTAATTAGTGCCATATTATAGTATTTACTTTCCACTTACAAACATACATATGTATGTACCTACAGTCATAAGTGTGTATATAATAATGCAACGGTACTTGTCGGAAGCGACCGGTAGGGCTTTTCTACACTCTACAAATGGAAATCTGCCCCCCCCACTCAACTGTTCAGACGACCATTCATTGCATCCCAACGTGCGAGTTCTGTGAGCTAAGGGTCAGCAGGCGATCTCTACAAATCAGTCGTTAGCCGATGCTGCGGTGTTGCTAGGTGCGCGTGGCGTGCGAAAAAAGTACAACAATTAGTAGAATATTAAAATAAATAAAAGTACTAATGTAATCACTCGCCACTTGCCAGCATTAAATTATTAGTTAAATAAAATATAATAACAGTATCGGTTATAAACTTCTCGAGCAATTACATGAATACTTAAGTGTAAATAATTAAATTACTGTTTTCATATCGCTAATTGAAGAAGTGCATAATTTATTGTGAGTTGAGAAAAATATTGCATTTAGTTATGCAATTTTGAAAAAAAAAAGTGAAAAATTGCGTCGATGTGCTCCTTTATAGCCAAAGTCAACAGTTCAACCGCAGTTTTGAATCAATAAATTGTTTTTCAGTTCTTTTGATGTGATCTAACAAATAATTTATTCAAGCTCTTTTTTTTTTTTGGTGGACTTCTATTTGTTTGTTGATCGCGCCGCTAAAAAGTGTGAACTTGATCTGTAATTTTTTTTTTTTTTGCTGTACTCGCTGTTTTTTCGATTTTTGGTTTCTTTGGCAGAAAATCAAAAAGTATGCACTTTGCTCTCGCAAAAAAACAAAAATAAATTATACCCACTTTTTGTAATTGTATTAAGATTTCCTTTTTTTGGTGCAATTCTCAATTGGAAAGTGTATACAAAATTGAATTTTTTTTAGGAATGAATCATAAATCGTTTATAGAAAATGTAGTAAAAGTAATGACACAATCAGTGTTTCGAAATGACCCTATTGGGAGTTTTGTGGTTGGATGAATTGGAAACCTTCGACTATTTCCCCATACGTAGTGATATCAGACTTTTTCCGAAGGGTGTTTTAGTAAACAATTTAATAAACTCGTCCTTTAATACTCTTGGAAGAAAATTTTCTTTTTTTCTATTACAAACTAATACTAGGTCGACAACTGTCTGGCTTATGTTGCTATTAAAACTACATAAGTCTCTTTCCAGAGTCTATTGCAACTTTTGTTCGGATGGAAGGTAAAAAACTGGATTTGTTTTTCGCTTTCGAGTGTCGACTGAGTTCAAAACTCCGATATGAATGCTTAACTGTTACTATAGTCGTTTGAAAATAGGGAATTCCAAAATATTTTCCACAACTGTCGATAACGCCAACGGGAATGCCACCTAGTCGTTTTAATTGCGCTTGAAAACGATAACGACATGACTACGGGCCGAATGACTACGCTTATATCTGAGGATAGAAGTGCAAGGTATTTTAAAACCAAGTTATCAAAATATTTTTTCCACTCTGACAGTCCGTTCAAAACCGTGAAAAGCCATTCAATGTTGTTGAGGTAACGAAATGCTCATGCTGGAATTTATCAAGAGGGACTCTTTTAGAATTCTGCCTCGAAAGATAGTTCGATTTATTGAAGGCAATTTGTACGAAATTTTACTTATATTGCCAATTCAAGAGTTCGAGTTATGGAGAACTTCTTGTTAAGAATGTTTGAGTTATGAAAGTTCAACTAGATTAGTACAGAAACTTAAATCTAACGCAGAATCACTCTTGCCAACAGGTGCTACTATGGACTGAGTAGGCAATTGAAAAGTAAAGTCGTCTCTCAACGAACAAATACTTAACTCTACAAGTCCCTCATCATTCCCGTCCTACTTTATGGTGCAGAAGCGTTGACGATGTCAACATCCGATGAGACGGCACTAGAAGTTTTCAAGAGAAAGGTTTTGCGGAAGATTTATGGTCCCTTAAACGGCGAATACCGCAGACGATGGAACGATGAGCTGTATGTGTTATTCGACGACATAGACATAGTCCAGCGAATAAAAAGACAGCGGCTACGCTGGCTGTGTCATGTTGTTCGAATGGATGAAAGTGCTCCAGCTCTGAATGTATTCGATACAGGATGCTCCATCTTTTTTGTAGAGAGGTAGTTAATCAATTTATCCGTTTTTCACATCTGACTTTCTTGAAACTAGTGACCGTCACTACCTTTTGAAAGCACTTTCGGGCATTTATAATGACAGTACCGATTCCATTTTGGTTAGAAATAGCAATGATTTTGATATATATTTTTGATTACGAACGCCATCAGTCAGTAAAAAATTGGAAAACAACTATTTTCACTGTTAAGCTTCATCATCTCCGGGAGTTATTTCCTAATAAAAAGCGATTGTTGATTCCTATTGTTCTTCACTGAATGTTTTAAATTAAGTTCAATCCAATGTCAAACCCCCATATCGAGATGAAATATGACGCACCCTGTATGTATTGTTCTGCTCCTAAATTCAAATTTATATTATTAGCTTTATTACATAAAAACTGTTGCATAACAACAACAATAAAATGCAACAATATGAGAATATGATAAGATCGCAATTCACGGCGACATGTGAGCAGCAAATGGAATTCGTACAACCGACTTTGGCATTATGTGCAGCGACGTGTTTCAAGCGGAAGGATAACAAAAAGGTAAGCAGAAGACATTTAATGCAATTTCCGTTATCTGTAATTTCTATATGTTCAGTATAGTAATAATATATTTTTTTTTTTACTGAAACAATTTAAATGATAAGCAAAGATTTTTGAAATTTTATTGATACTAAAAGTTAAAATAAAATGATAATGAATAAATATGTAGTTGCATATATAGAAATTGATAACAGTTCCTTCGTTAAGTTTGGAATATTTCATTTAATTAGCATATAAAAACTCTTATCACATTATAAACAGTTAATAATGTTATCACATATAGACAAATGAGGTTATCAACGCTTTTGAAGGTCGCCTTTTTGTCATAGTTGTGCCAAATCGTACAAATCGAACGTGAATCGATTAATGACAATATTTAATAATCATGCACTTGTAATCATTGTCAAAGTCATGGCGTCAGCTTTTTCTATCATGACAAGTAATATAATAATTTGTAGCTTAATGACTCTATTAATCATATGACTTCTGGACGTAGTGAATCCTTGTACGAGAAAGCTCTCAATGAAATGCTTTATTTTTCCCGATTTATACAAATATTGTTAAATATACTGTCAAAAATCACGACGTCCTTTAACGGACTATCATTGTTTTCATTCATGTAAAAAAAAAATTCAGAATTGCCTTTAAGGCAGCGGAGATCATCGATCAATACAAGTATGTGAATTTGAGATCGATCGGCTAAAGATTTGTAAATAAATCTCTAAAATTGGAAATACTAGTTCAGCTTGTATCCTTGATTAAAACCATTATGGAAAATCTTTAGAATCTTTAGAATTTGACTCCTATTAGATGCAAGCTGTAATTTGAGTAAAAATTAAGATATCTTGATAAAACTTGGGCACCATAAGAAGGTTAAGTTGGAAGATGGGCGTAATCGGACTACTATGGAAGTAAAATTTGATACAAAGGATTGCACTATGAAGGGGCATATTTGGATGTAATTTTTTTGGTGAAGTGGGTGTGCCCCCGCCAACAAACCTTCTAGAGTCGTTTCTTTAAAAATGGAGTAAATCGGATTATAACCACGCCCTCCTCCCATACAAAGGTTATGTTGAAAAGTGCATTAATTTAGTAAGGGGAAAACTTTATACATTTCATTATAAAGAAGGTACGGAATAGCTGCACTCAAATTGGTACACAATATTTTAAATAGGTGTGGCCCACTTATGGGTCAAAAACCATATCTCCAAAAGTACTCAACCAATTTCAATGAAATTCGATTCATAATATTTTCCTGGCATCAGAAGGATATGTTATGAAAATTGGCCAAATCAGTTCACAACCATGACTACTTCCTATATACCAGAACTTTGAAGTCGATCTGAATCGTTCTGATATAAAGTTGGCACTAATGAACATATCGGAACAGAACTTCGCACAAAATACTGCATTTATAGTGTGGCATCGTTCTTCTAAAAATTGTGGAAATCGGACCATAAGTTTTCAAGGCCCTATATATCGAATATGAGGACCTTAATGCTTCTAACAAATTTTTCACCGAAAATATAGGTAAGTCTCTAAGATATTTTGAAGAAATTCTTACTTGTTTATTAGGTTAATATACATGACCACCCTGAAGTATGATGCAAAGACTTTAGCAGTCGCTAAGGTTAGACGTGCTTTTCTGAGCTTGGTGATTTTCATATGTTAAAAGCTCACACTTCGTTGCTTGTTCGTCAATTTTTGACCAAAAAATATTGTAACGATGCTCCGTATTCGACAGACATGACTCCGTGTAACTTTCCAATTTCCAAAAATAATGATAATCTTAAAGGTCCGTCGTTTTACAAGCATACGAGAAAGGCTATCCCAAAAAACGAGTTTAAGAAATGTTTTGACGAATGGAAGAACCGCTGGCATTAGTGCATACTATCGAATGGGCACTATTTTGAAGGTGACAACATAAATGTGTGAATAAATTTTTTTTTTCAAAAACGAAAATTCCCGTTATTTTTTGAACACTAAAATTTCGATTATTTTCCTTTAATCACAAATATGTATTTCTCAGGTGTGACGCAAATTCTAGCAAATAGTTTGCTCAACACGGTAATAAGTTGTCAACTGAAGTGATTTTGCTGTTTGCTGTAAAGTGATGTAAATGTACATAAATGAAATTTGCACAATGTCAATTTTCGCACTTTTCTCAAGGTCAACCGTTACGTATACCCACCATACAACACAGCTTACTTTTCCCGCAGTTATTTTGTTGTTTTTGTGATTTCTAAAAACTCAAAATTACACCATTGCGCCGTGGAACCTGCAATGCACCTTCGAATAACTGTGCAAGACGTCAACGAATGCGAAAAGTGAAAAAACTGCTCATTAATGGCAGGAAGGGAAACGCCAGAGCGTTGACGAAGCCACCAAAAATGCGTGTTTACAAACATATGTATGTATGTAGGGTGATGCGTAGTGTATGAGTTGACAGTGATCTTCTTCTGCCAAGCAAATATTTTTGTACGAAAAACCCACCAAAAAAGAGTTCAATCACAACCGGTTTCGGCACAGTTCGACAAGTTCAACGACAACAAAAACGTATTGTGCATATTGTTGTAATGTTATGCAACGCATTTAACATGCGTACGATTTATAAATATTTTTGTATGTATGTATGTGTGTATGTTTGCAGTTAAATATGTATGTTGACTTTTATTTTTTTTTTCGTGAGTATATTTAGCTGAAAGGTTGCACGTGTATAACTAATACATATTATGTACACAAAGAAGAATGTCGGCATTTACAATACAATCGCCTATATGTACGCGTAAATATTTGTGTATGTTTGTATAGCCGCTCGATAGTAACAGTTTGCACTCAACGCTTAAATAACATGACCCTCGACAGAGTTTTGGTCCATGCTGATTGCATGAATTTCTATTTTATTTACATGAGGCTGACCTTGTGGGGTCTGTACTCATAGTTAAGTTAATTTTACTTTTTTGTGTTTTTTGGGAGTGCACACAATTTTATTTTGTTGTGGAAACAGCGGTTTTTTTTTGCTAAGCTATTTAATCATTTGTAGCAATTTTTTTTTTGCGAAAATATTAAATTTTGAACAATTTTAATAATAATATAATAATAAAAATAAATCGTTGCCGGTGATGGAGGTCGTTCGATGCATCTGAAACAGTCGCACCAATTTTTTTTTTTAATTTTTATAAGTTTATTTTCTTTATGAACTAAAAAAAATACCGAAGAAGTTATAAAATTCTAAATTTTTTCAAAGTTTGAAAAAAATAATTCACTTTTTTAAGAAAAAAAATTGACTTTAAGTTGCAAAAGAAGTAGTTTAAATAATACTTTTATCCAACTTTTTTTTAGTTCAAATAGATGATAATTTAATACTGAAGCTAGATCACTTTGGTTTTTTTCGATCGGACATATGTTCTTTTTACTATCGCCGGCACCGTTTTCTAACACTTGTGAAAATGAAAACTCGAGAAAACGCGCTATAAAGTCTGCCTGGGCATTCGCACCTGCTCGACGCTCGGCCACCAAAACTGCTCTAGCTTCGAAAATATGTCGAATTGGCCTCTGGAATTTTAAAGACATATGCTTGGATAGTTTTGGAAGAGATTTAAAACAAAATAAAAAAATCGATTTTTTGAAGCCTGTACAGCAGACTACTGCCTTAAATCCTAAATCTATGGCCTATTTTACAATACTTTTTATAATATGTTTGCCAAATTTTTAGCTAAGAGTCTTCAATTTGCGTTTGACTTTATGTTCTTTCAAAAATGCAGGGAACTTCTTGTTTTAAGCTCAGAAATGCTGACATACATTGTTTTTGTTGTGATTTTTCGTAACAGAATTCGTTTAAATAATTTCACATACATTCTGATTCTTTAATTATATATATTTTCCAAATTATAGTTAGCCTATATTTCAAACTTCTCTGGCACCACAGTAAGCTTTCTTAAGCTTTTCATAAGAAAATCGTTACATAAATGTTGTTTTAACTTTCAATTAGATTATTTTCCGTTGACTACATTTTATAAGTTAGAATATGTGTTTGTTCGATTAAATTAGTGTTTTAATTTCTCTCAAGTTTTTGCAGGGCGATTAAAATTCGAGCTCAACTGTATGCAAATGTATAATTATTCTGTGAATTCGTTTTTAAGAATTCAACTGAATAAAATACTTTGAAACACTGAATAGAAATAACATAAATGCCATTTATAGTAAATTATGTAGATTGACATATGTATAACGTAAATTTAGATTTTTATCACTTTTCCTACTAACTTAGACATTTTTTAAAATGTTCGTCTCGAATCATGAAAAAAGTTGTTACGCCTCTGTCTACTTGGAATTATACCACTTTGACTTGGCATTTATATCTGTGCTAAATGTTTGGCTGATTTTCTCCTCATATTCTTAGTCCAGATCTGAATGTGACCCGATAAATTAAGAGACCTACAAGACTCCAAACAGCTAATACAAACTTTGAAAAGCCTTTTCAAGACCGAAATACTCAGAGAGATCTGGAAGGGGAAGAAGGAAACACTATTAGAAACATTTTTTTTAAATTGGTCGGGTATTTAACCTCTATATCACGGGGGCCGTAAGATTTTATAACCAATACGTCGCAAAAATATCAGAGACTTTTTCTTGATGTAAGATACGTCATTGGAATGTATACCTACACCTAATGTTTGTTTGTAAGTCATAAAACGAAACGAGTTGGATATAGGGTTATATATATTAAAATGATCAGGATGACGAGACGAGTCGAAATCTGGATGACTGTCTGTGCGTCCGTCAGTGCAACGGATAACTTGAGTAAAAATTAAGATATCATGACTAAACTTAGTACACATGTTCCTTGGGACATTGAAAGGGTTGCTAGTGGGCGAAATCGGACCATTCCCACGCCCACAAAATGGCGAAACCCGAAAACTAAGCCATATTTAAAGATATAAAAATAAAATTTTGTAAAAAGTATCGCACTAGGAAGAGACATGTGTGGATGTAATTTTTCTGAGGAAGTGGGCGCCCCCAAAAATGTTTTTTGTATATATTTTGCAAACCAATAGTGCTATATAAACCAAACTTTCTGCAGTCACTTCCTTTACCCCATTACACACCATAAAAATTGGTGAAATCGGTTAATAACCACGCCCTTCTCACAAACAAAGGTTATGTTGAAATTTACTAAAAGCGCGTTACGAAATTACGAAAAACATCAGAAATTTTACATAAGAAATGGTAGAAGGTAGCTGCATTCTGACTTTTTAAACAAATGGAAAATGGGCGTGGCGTCGACCACTTATGGGCCAAAAACCATATCTCAAAAACTACTCGACCGGAAAATGGGTGAAATCGATTAACAATCACGCCTACTTCCCATATAACTTAATTTTGAATTCCATCTGATTCGTTCACTTTATAATATATACATTGGGAACCAATGAAGATAGCGAAATAAAACTTTACAGAAATACTGTATATGAGGTGTGGTATCTCTTGTGGAAAATTTTTCGAAATCGGACTATAACTTCCGGACTAATGGGACTAAACCGAATTCGTTTCATGGAAATTTTACTAAATTGTGCCAAGATTCTTTAGCTGATGGATGATAATGTCTAATTTCATCGTCATTTGTACCAATAATTAGTGTTGTTGTAAACCATTTACTATTTATAAGAAATATCAAAGAAATCTAAGGTTTTGTCAACTAAAACTGATCGTTGTAAAATTATCGTAATTCTAGAAATGTATTGAACAAAATTTCATCGTATATACCACCCTTCTGCTCAACTTAGATTCACTTGATTTTTTATATCATTTATGTTATCTTTACAATCATAATTACTGCCATTAACCCAACAACACGATAAAAGGCTGTGATATGACATAATAAACTTAATATATTTATGTACATGTGTACAAAGAATAAAATAAGATTTTTCAGGAATGCAAATATCCCAAAGGCTATAAATAAAACGCACGCTCAAACACTCAATTAAGTGGATCGTTTTTTAGAGAACACCTAAATTGTTTCAATTTAATCTAATAATGAAGTTTACTAACAATTTGCCAACTCTTATTGTTGTTGTTGTTGTTGGTGTTAGTTGAAAAAACACCAAATGAAGATCATAATGTCATAACAGTGATTACTTAATATTTGATCATTGATCAGAAGCGTTTTCATTGAGTGAGAACGGGTTGGCGGTGCATGCGCATGCTTGAGCGGCAGCAACAACAACAACGTGATTTTTCGCTGTGAATGAGTTTGTAGTTATTGGCGTCTTTTGGCGCTGTACGCGTCCACACGTTCATCTCGGAAAGCGCTCAATTAAGTCACAAGCAAGCTCACTGGCAGCTTTCGCACGCCAGCCGAAATGCCGCCACCGTCGCTGCCGTGGAATGCCGCAAATGCGCTACTCCGCACAATAGTCGCCGATCAGTTGGATTTCAGTTGACCAGCAAAGCGGTTGCATAGCTAACAAAGCAAGCGGTGGCGACAATTTACGGGATACACCTGTCGGAATGCCAATAGTCGGCACAGTTGTTGTACAATAAATTGATATTTGGTGTGTTGTGCTCTTCAACTGAAGTGAAATACAAATACAGTTTGAACAGTTTTTAACGCGCAGCTTATTGAATTGCATTCTGAAAACGTGATTTAAACGGGGCGCCACCGCTCAATTTCTCGTAAATAAATCACCAATTGTCGAGGCGTTGGCTTTCATAACGGTGAATAGTGCGTGAGAACGTTTTGTTTTCTCATATTCGAAAAAGAAATCGTTAGATTCTAATTTATTTTAAATAAATTCCAACAAAAACCAACAATTAACTGAAGAATTGCTGAAAGATGGAAGTGACAACGATTACAACAACAACTACTACACGAGAACCGAAGCGTGCTGTGCGAAAGCATGTGAATCCATGCAGCGATCACACGCATACGGTATGGCCACATACAAACATACAAACATTTATTAATAATAATTTATTTTTATGAACCGTTAGAACAATTGTAGCCATGTATTCATTTGTGCAGAAATTTTAATTGACTTTCAAATAAATAAAATAAAAATGGGAAATAATTTTTATGTGTGAAGAGAGAATTGTGTGGCCTTAAATTTAGATCACACTTAGCTGTGGAAAATGAAGACAATTTGTTCCCAAAATATGTTTGTGATTAATAAAATATTTTTAGCGAATTTTTTCACATATCACAGAATAAAAAAATTTAAAAAAATAAAACAAAATAAAATAAAATAAAATTAAAATAAAATAAAATAAAATAAAATAAAATAAAATAAAATAAAATAAAATAAAATAAAATAAAATAAAATAAAATAAAATAAAATAAAATAAAATAAAATAAAATAAAATAAAATAAAATAAAATAAAATAAAATAAAATAAAATAAAATAAAATAAAATAAAATAAAATAAAATAAAATAAAATAAAATAAAATAAAATAAAATAAAATAAAATAAAATAAAATAAAATAAAATAAAATAAAATAAAATAAAATAAAATAAAATAAAATAAAATAAAATAAAATAAAATAAAATAAAATAAAATAAAATAAAGTGAAATTAAATAAAATAAAATAAAATAAAATAAAATAAAGTGAAATTAAATTAAATTAAATTAAATTAAATTAAATGAAATGAAATGAAATTAAATTAAATTAAATTAAATTAAATTAAATTAAATTAAATTAAATTAAATTAAATTAAATTAAATTAAATAAAATAAAATAAAATAAAATAAAATAAAATAAAATAAAATAAAATAAAATAAAATAAAATAAAGTGAAATTAAATAAAATAAAATAAAATAAAGTGAAATTAAATTAAATTAAATTAAATTAAATTAAATTAAATGAAATGAAATGAAATGAAATTAAATTAAATTAAATAAAATAAAATAAAATAAAATAAAGTGAAATTAAATTAAATTAAATTAAATTAAATTAAATTAAATTAAATTAAATTAAATAAAATAAAATAAAATAAAATAAAATAAAATTAAATTAAATTAAATTAAATTAAATTAAATATAATAAAATAAAATTAAATTAAATTAAATTAAATGAAAATAAATTAAATTAAATTAAATAATTTAAAACAAAAAAAATAAAAAAAATTAAAATAACATAAAATAATAATCGATGTTTTTTTTAAACGTTTCTTCTATTATTACAATTTATTATGAAAAAATTACAATCGATCATTATATTTTACTGAAAACGTCAACAAAAATACAGTAGTTTTCCGAAATAACGAATATTCGTTTTAACGAAAACCGCTTATAACGAACAAGCAAATTTGTTATATTGAGTACCTTAAATAACGAACATCGGTGATTTGTTAGTACTCGGTTTAACGAACAACATGAAGAAAACATATGAAGAAAGAGAAAAAGTCAAATAACATCGAACCAGAATTACAAAGAAAACTTGAAAAAATTCAAAAGAAATGTGTAAATTGAAAAAATGCTGAATTTTATAAAAAAGATTAAAATTATTGATCAGCACCAAATAGGAGTATAAGTGCCAGAATTGGTCCATTTTGAAAGAATTTTGCTGATTTCAATTGTTTTGTTATGGTTTTTCTTTTTTTAACAAATAATTAATCAAACAATTTATTAAACTGCAATTTACGGGTATTAAACTCATTTTTATTGAAAAACATACCTCCAAGTGAGTACTCGAATTAACAAAAAATTCGACATAATGAACAAGCCTAACAATTAATGTGTTCGTTATTTCGGAAAACCACTGTATTAAAATTTCAGAAAGAAATCTGGTTAAATTAAAAAAATATTAAACGATATGATTTTTTTAGTCGATAATTTGTTCTTATATTTTGATCTCTTACAATCGACGGACTTTCTTTAATCGCATATTACACATTTGTGTATAAATTTCAAGACCTTTTTATTAATTAAAAAAAAACATAAACTGTAGATGCATGTTATAAAGCAATCAATGTTTTTTTGTGTCGCACTATCAGGTACCAAAAAGCAATTTGAATGCTACTCTTATCACTTGATATTCAGACATTGTTATTTTTTATGACTTTGACCTATTAGTGACATTGATTTTGCAAATGGAAAAATATATTTGAACAATTCGCAACAATTTAATTCGGCTTAGGTTCATTGTTTGGTGCTAATTAAATCAATATAATTTACTTCAATACATTTAAATATGTATGTTTATTTTTAATTTAAACTGAATGTATTGTGATTTTTGACCTATTTTTTTATGTTTTCACAATCAATATTTTTTATTTTTATTTATTTATTTTTATTGGTCTGGCTAGTATCAGTAATGCGTTAATTTTTGAATTTTTTGTTAGAATTTTTTTTACCTCTCGATAAAGTTATCGATCTTAAAAACTTTATTAACTTTAAAACAGCTCCTGCAAGTCTATAATTAGACTAGCTTGACTATATTGTAGTACAATTCGAGTTAGTCCTGACTGTTCTCGAGTCAATCAAGAATATAATTCCCACATTGATTTGTATATTCAATTTCTCTATTAAAGGGAAAAAAGTAGTTTATATATATTCCATCGCGTATTGCACACGAAGCTCTTGATTGTGTGAATATGATTCTCCGGGAAGTGGTTTCAAAAAAAAAAATAAACAACTAAGCCATGAATGCCACTTTTTCTCACTCTGTTCAAGCAAAGATCCCTAAATTGAGATTACTAGAACAATTTAAACAAAAACAAAAGCGGGTAATTTGAGCTGTAAACTTTTTAGATACTATCACATGTAACAGTTCCGGTCAGTTCCAGCAATTCACATGCAACTACACGAGATGTGATGAAAAATGAAACTAACACGAATGCATTAACGGCAATTACAGAAAATTTAATACACAGACGTTTATATGTAAATAAAGATAAAAATTTCAATTGACAAAAAAGTATTAAAATAGCGAGCACATTTAACTGCATTTTAATTAGCGATTTTTGTTGCTAATGTTGATGTAAAGAATGACATCTATGAGAATGTAAACATAAATAAGAAAATTGATAATTGCAAGAAATTTGTATATTATGCTCTTCTAATTGCCTCACTATGTAAACTTTTAGCCATGATTTTCTAATTTGAGTGCCATTTGCATTCGCAATTGACAAAACTGAATGCATTTTCATGCCTAATCGATTTCTCAGTGTCAATTGTGTTGATCCATTATTGCTCACTATACGACACTTAATTATGTAAATTTGCATATTCTTTATTTTTTACACTCCAACCAGTGTTAGCGGTTTCATGCATTGATGCAAAGTGTTGCGTAGATTAAACGCATAATTGACTCGCAAATAGTATGCGCCGCTTTGCATTAACTCTGAGTACCTGCGCACTTAATGCCATACAAATGTGTGTCTATGTGTGTGTGCGTGCGTGCACTTGAATGCAGTGAATTGCGATTAAAAGCTACAAATTTATGAGATAAGTATTTGTTGTTGTTGCATGACGAGCCTCCAACGACTACTCGCATACCAATTGGATTTACTATAGTAATTTTTGCGGTTAATGCAAATGCATATACGCAGCATTTCTAGGTTGTTATGAGTACATATGTACATACAAACATTTGTACGTCATAAAGTGAGTTATTAGACGCGACGCGGATGCAATTTTTGTTCAAAATGTAAACAAACTGTAAATGACATTGTTGTTGTTTTCCTGTTTTTGTTTTTGTTATTATTTTGTTTTTGTTGTTGAAATAGGTGTGTAACATATAATGCAATATAGTTAGTTGTAAAGGCCCATAATAGCATCATTACATGTGCACACAGCCGCTGTATGTACATATGTAGTATGTACATTAGGGTGGAGTGTTTGTTTTACATTCATGCAACATGTTGAACAAGAGTGTAGAAGTTGCTTTTCCTAATTATAAATTAATAAATAAATGGGATTGATATTGTGCTATATAAAAACAAATAAGGAAAGGCTAAGTTCGGGTGCAACCGAACATTTTATACTCTCTTAATTTATTGCTATATTTTAATTAAGATAACACACAATTCGACCCATATATTCGGCAAAAAATCAAATAGAATAACGAAAATCACTATACATAGTGTATGAGCGTTGAGGTAATTCCAGAACCGATTTCACTAATTTTCTCCACCAACGTACACTATACCCAAGAGACTATACGCTCACTTAATTTTGCTAAGATATCTCACATAGTAACCAATATAAGCGGAATAAAGCCCACCGGATGTTTGATAATCCGAATAAATGTATATGGGAGCTAAGGGAAGTAACCCTATTTTAACCATTTTTGGTACAGAGACAAACTATTGGGAGAAAAAGATTTCCTCTGAATTACATTAAGATATCTGAGAGATTTACCGATGTTTTCGGTGAAAAATTACCATAAGGCACTGATTTCTTCATATTCGATATCCGGGGCACTGAAAAGTTATAATCCGATTTCGACAATTTTTTCACAAGTGATGCCACAGATCATATACAGTATTTGTGTAAACTATTATTTTGCTATCTTCATTGGTTTCTTATGTATATCTTATAACATAAAGTGAAGGAATCAGATGGAATTCAAAATTGAGTTACATGGGAAGTAGTCGTGGTTGTGAACCGATTTCGCCCATTTTTTATCCGTATTATCAGGGTGTCAAGAAAATATTATATACCGAATTTCATTGAAATTGGTCGAGTAGTTCCTGAGATTTGGTTTTTGACCTATAAATGGGCGACGCCACGTCACGTGGGCGTGGTTATTCGATTTCAATTCTTTTCATGGTGTGCGACGGGGTACGTAAGGGAAACGGCTCCAGAAAGTTTGGTTTTTATAGCTTTTGTGGTTTGCGAGGTATATAAAAATAACCTATTTGGGGGAAATTACATTCAAATATGAACCCTTCCTATTACGATCCTTTGTACTAAATTTTACTTTTATAACTTTATTTATGGCTTAATTATGACACTTTGTGTGATTTTGGTTTTCGCTATTTTGTGGGCGTGGCAGTGGTCCGATGGCAACCCTCTCACGGTTCCAAGGAACATGTGTTCCAAGTTTCGTCAAGATATCTTAATTTTTACTCAAGTTATCGGTTGAACTGACGGACGGACGGACAGACATCCGGATTTTAACTCGTCTCGTCATCTTAATCATTTTGATATATATACCCTATATCTAACTTGTTTAGTTTTAAGACTTACAAACAACCGTTATTTGAACAAAACTATAACTATTAGGAGAGTATAAAAATGCCAGATTTTAATGTCCCACCTTAATGTACATGCTTCTAGGCACAGTTCGATATGTATTATACAAAGGTACATACATAAGTACTAAGTTGTTACATAGCGTTTGGCGTTTTTTTCGCATTTTCTTGCCAATTTGCATTGCTCGTGTAAGCGTTGCAAATTGCAAGTGCTCTTATATGTAAGCACTTCTATTTAAAGAGCATGTTGTTTGTTTTTTTGCTTACAACACAGTGAGATAAATCAACAAAAACAAATGACAACGGCAAAAATTAGTAAACAAACAAAAACAAATCACTGTACATACACAGTTATAAATATGCAGTTATCTAACCTCAAATGCTGGTCAAAGAGTAAACAATATTTTGCATAAATCTAATAACAACTGAAAAGTCAATGTAAAGGTAAATAATAAAGTGTCTTATAAGTAAAAATTAAAATTAAAAAAATTAAATTAAACCGTTAGAACACTCAAGAAACACCTTTTAATGGATTCTTTGATAAACGTTCCACTTAATGCCAAGTTAATATCATCTTAACTTAGAGTTCTAAAGAAATTCAAATGAGGAGAGGAGAGGGAAATTACCATTGCAGTTGAGCCACCCTACAATTCTATATGCTAATTATATTAATTTAGTAAATAATGAACGAAGCTATACGAATATCAGAATAACGAAATAATATGAATATAAGCAACGTGATTTAGGCGAAGTAATTTATGAAAAGTTTGTAATTTAGAATCTCGTGTGAACATAGCATAATAAGCAACCCAAATTTGAGTCTTCTTTTATAATGCGTTGACAGCTTTTATGGAAATACATCTTTTGACAGGTTTTTGGATAAAAATTTCCAGAATTTGCATTTGAAATCATTGACATTCTAAATATGATGAGGTCGAATATTTTTGAGATTTTTTGGTATTAAAACGAAATCGCATATTTAAATAACAATTTGATTGATGAGTTTTTTAACTGCAAAACTATGCCATAAATTAACGTTTCTGTCTTCAATCTAAGGATTCGGAAGTCCTTAACTTACATACATATGTATAGTTCTTAATAAATGATTTTAATTAGCTTAAAAAAGTTCCGTTAAAGATTTATACACTTTTGTACCTAAAATCTTGTTTTCGCACTTATTTTTTTATATTCTTAAGCTTATCTTCATTATTTCCACTACTAGTTTTATGAAAAAGCAAATGAATTGTCAGTTCTTTAACACGTTTTAATGCATTTGGCGCCACTAATTATCAGTCGCTTGAGAAAAGAAAAAGGAAAATTCAAACAAAAAGCATATACAAAATAAAATGCGGAAACGTGCTAGTTGACCTCTGTTGAGAATGAAGAATGTCTGCAAACAATAATTAAGATGCATTGACTGTCAAAATTTTTTTTCAACCGTTATGTACTGTTATATAAATAGCACGCGTGATAGCTTATTCTTAAATTTATGTATATTTTGTTGTCTGTATAAACACGTTTTGTGCATTTCTTATTTTCTCTTTTGTTCACTATTTTGCAGCTCGAAGGCCTAAAACACTTTACGGATGCACATCAATTTCCGGAAGATGAGGAACCCAATATACTGGGTCATGGCACACCGGTGGAGGAGAAGTGTGATCCATTAACCACAGAGAAGTTGATGAAATTGAAAACGCTGTTGAATTTTGAAGATGTAAGTGGAGATGATAGATATATAACTATACATATATGTAAGTAAAAAAATAATAAAAATGGTAGGAATAAAAAAGGTTAAATTCTAAGGCAATATGTGTGCACTGAATTTGAAACCTGTGACTATGGCGAAAGAGTCTTATGCTGTTTATACTTTCGATCCAATTTTAAACCATCTTCTATATTTTACCTAGATGTTAATCGTTGCAGGTGTATCAGCATAGACTACGAACTTGACGTAATCCTACAAAATGTGTTATTACGGTGTCAAATCACATGACCTAAATATGACATTATTTTGACTGCCAAAAATTAGTTGAGAATCCTAACTTTTGTTTGTGTGATGTGATAGTTAGTATCACATTGGTCTCGCTCACGCTTCCAAGTTAAATAATCTTCCCAGATAACTGTCAACTGTACTTGTATTACACTCCCCTTTGCCCTTCGCTGCTTATTCTTGCCTATGGGCGCTCCCTTTTGACTAAGTTTGAAGGTAAGGTACCAGTGTGCTGACCACTCCAACAATATTCAAACGTCCATCTAAAACTCACATGACACTCTACGTGAGGTGTTGGCAGCTATCATTTTAGGTATTTAGGTGCAGTCTTCGCTGAAATCAGTCACAGACTCACTCGACTAGATCGGTTGTCCTTACATTGTAAGGGAAATAAAAATTAAGAATTTAAATAATGCGTATTCCGTGCAATTGTCGAGAATTCGGCTCAAAAAGTGACATTTTTTCAGTTGAGAATAAGTTTGGGATGCAAACAGATCTCTACAAATATTTTGTTGAGTTAATGTTGACACAAATGTCCAAGATCGATATAAAACGATTTAATCGATTTAATCGACCAGTGCTTGACCCTAGAGACATCTATTGGAAAACGGCGGTAGCAAAGTTGTAGACCACTACTCAAGTGCTGGGGAATTGAATATGAAAGAAACACAAAGTAAAACGATCAGTTACAGTCATCCATTTACAGTTAAATGAGTCAGTAGGTCGCTTTCAGCTACCAATTAATAGAAAATATCGAAAAATATTACTGTTCATTTAACGAAAATGTGTAAGAAAAAAATTGAAACTTCATCTCAATATAATTTCAAACAAATTTCAATAATATTTTACATAAATATTTACAAGTATAACAGCCAAAACATGCTTCAAATCAAAACTGCAGTAAAACCCATTAGTTTGCGCAGAAAAAAATCCAAATCCAAAATCGACCCGATAAAGCGAAGCACAAAGTAAATCAAGGTCAGCTTATTAACATTTTTGTATTTTGCATGGCTTCAAAGCTGTCAACGCGCCAACCAACAATGTCCAAATGTAAATATTAAAGCGGCAATAATAACAAAATGTAGAAAAAACCCGCGCTTTAAGTCAACAGCCAACATCACCAATTGAAGAGACTACAATGACCTCTAATGTGTGTGTGGCGAGCGAACAGTTTCAATTCGAACTTGTTGCTTCTTCGGCGGCGTATTAAATTTATTCATGTATTTATGTACATTTGTGAACGCATTTATTTTGGCAGCGAAATGGCAATTTGTCGCGCTTGCCATTATGTCCAATTATAAGGTATAATATGCCAACAGCTTTATGTCTGATATGTCTGTATGTATGTACAAGCGTAGCAATGCCAAAGTGTCAAATGCATTTGAAGGGAATTTAATTACAATGCATTACATGTAAAAATGTTATTGAATTTTTGAAGGCAACAACAACAATTGTGCTTACGTATTCATATTTAATGTTTATGGATGTTGTTTGATACATATCTACATACATAGTATGTACATACATACAGTGCATACAATTTATACATGCGTGTCATTCGACGCGTCTAATATTTCTTTAAATGATAACAATGAAACCTTCTGCTTATGGCACGCATTGCGCAATATTGCGTGCATTTACTATTTACATACATACAAACATATTATAGAGTGCAATGAAGGTTAGAAATTATGGTGGAGTAAGACTTAAGGCAGTAGTCTGCTTTACAGGCTTCATAAAATCGATTTTTTTATTTTGTTTTTAATCTCTTCGAAAACTATTCAAGAATATGTCTTTAAAATTCCAGAGGCCAATTCGACATATTTTCGAAGCTAGAGCAGTTTTAGTGGCCGAGCGTCGAGCAGGTGCGAATGCTCAGGCAGACTTTAAAGCGCGTTTTCTCGAGTTTTCATTTTCACAAGTGTTAGAAAACGGTGCCGGCGATAGCAAAAAGAATATATGTCCGATCGAAAAAAAGCAAAGTGATCTAGCTTCAGTATCAAATTATCTTCTATTTGAACTAAAAAAGTTGGACAAAAGTATTATTTAAATTACTTCTTTTGCAAATTAAAGTAAATTTTTTTTTCTTAAAAAAGTGAATTTTTTTTCAAACTTCGAAAAAATTTGGAATTTTATAACTTCTTCGGTATTTTTTTAGTTCATAAAGAAAAGAAACTTATAAAAATTAAAAAAAAGTGTGGTTCGACGGTTTCAGATGCATCGCACGACCTCCATCACCGGCACCGATTTACAAGTGCAGACTCCAGGCGCTCCAGAAAAATACTTACAACTTTGAAAAAATTTCAATATTTTTTAATAATAAATATTGTTTTTTAAGCCTTAAGATAGTACACTATCGTCTTAAAATTCCGTTTACCGCAATCATTTCGTCAAAAAAAAATTGCTAAAAAAAGCTTTTTTCGGCTTCTAAAGCAGACTACTGCCTTAATACATTTTATAGGTTATCAATTATAGGTTAGATTAAATTCTTAAATTCAATAAAATATTATAATAATATTATTATTAAAATTCTATCAATTATTTATAATTTAATACAAACTTACTTTTTTTAAATTGCAGGCTCCCGATCACCTTAAATTCAATCCTTACATTCGTCGTGGCTATCGCACATTCCTCTCCACAAAATTATGCCTACAAAGCGTCTTCTGGTGGACCAACGAAACTGTAAGTGTTTAGAATATTAAATTTTGACAACAATAATTCAATAAAAAAGCAAAAATTCTACAAACTTTAAATAAACTTCCTTGCAGATCAACATTTGGAGTCATCTCTTTGGTTGTCTACTCTTCGTATGCCTAACCATATTCGATTTCCAGTTTCTAAAAGCGCACGCGGACGTGAGTGATCAGGTGTTGGTTGTCTGCCTCTTAGTCTGTTTCTGCCTGTGCATGCTGCTCTCTTCAATTTATCATATATTTTCCTGCAAATCGGAAGAACATTATGATTTCTTTTTGTCTGTGGACTTTTTGGGCATTTGCTTGTCGCTGGTGGCGATTTATATAAGCGGCATGTACTATGCGTTTTGGTGCTTTAAGGTGAGTTAATTTAAATTTTAATCAAAGAAGTTTATATTTTTTGAAAATAAAATAAATTTGTTTTTGTAATGCTTACAGACACTCCGTCTCGTTTACTCCGGCATTGCGCTGTGCATGTTCGGCTTGGCGATGATGGTGCAGATTCCCAAGTTGAATGTCTCTTTGGACGCTAAGATTGCGGTGCTAGTGTTGTGGGCCGCCTACGGTATTATACCGTTAGCGCATTGGACTTATGTGATGGGTGGCTTTGACAATGAGCTGGTGCGGGTAAGTCCAAAATCAAGACCAAATTACTTTTCAAAATAATTTTTCTGAATAAAATTAATTAAAAACAAATTATTTACACTCAACAGTTAATGGTGCCACGCATTATCGGCATGTATGGCTGGTGTGCTGTCGCATTCGTCATTTATGCCGCAAAAATACCCGAGCGTTGGCTTACCGGCAAAGTGGATTATGTGGGACACTCGCACAATTGGTGGCATCTGTTCATTTTGGCCGCTTTCTATCACTGGCACAACACTGGTCGGTCTTTGAAGTCGAACATTTTTAAAAGTTCATTATTAATTTTATTTTAATTGTTTCTTTCGCAGGTCTTGTCTACGCCGAGTACCGTTTGAATAACGGCTGCAGTATGCCCACATTGACGTAGATCGTTGAACTTTAACCAAATCGCGTTGTTATTTAATTATTTTCAATTTTATACAACGCCTAGGCATATCTATAAAGTATGTTGTTATTACTTTGTGATTTCAGCACGTTAATCATTCAATGAGGCACCTCAACAACGGCTAGTAAACGTACCTTTAAATATACAAGTATATAAATACATATATTGATATATTGATAACTTTGTAGGTACTTAGTTGTAATTGCAAATCTAGTTCAGTCACTCATTAATTAGTTTTAATGCACATTTGTATATACATAATCGAAATATTTAGTTGAAGAATTTATTATTTGTTGCGAAGACTTTGTTACACGTTTGAAAATATGTAGTCAATAAAGTTGCATATTCAAAAGACATTACATATAAGTGAAATGTAAGTGAAGATTTGTTATTTTCGGAAATAATGAAAATCGAAAACTATTTACTTTAATGGCAAACTATATTGACCTTAATAGTTTAGTTAAAGTGCCAGCACAGACTTTGAAAGCAGAGCTTTAAGTAATCGAGGAGCAAACTGAGTTACTTAACTTCTGATTTTGAAGAAAACGATGTAGACGACTGACACAGACAGCTTCAGATGAGCCTTAAACGCCATTCACTGCGGAACAATTAACATCTTCCTTGATTCCCTCCCAGTGAATGGCGTTCTTGGAGTCAAACCACCGTCCAGATTGGCTCTCGCTCAACTTCGCACTGGATACTGTAGCAGGCTAAGCTCCTACTTATCCAGACTAGATCATGGCATACCGTCTACATGTCCCGCGTGCAATGAGTCTCCACATGACACTAACCCCCACTTTACATGCCCAACGAACCGGACTCATCTAGCACCTATTCTCATTATGGTCCGAGCCTGTCGAAACTGCTCGCTTCCTTCGGTTTCCCCTTCCAACAGGGTATAGAGTATTGCTAAAAACAACAACAACATATCAATTATTCAATTATAAATTACCTTTATTTTATTTGCTCCGGTAATCCACTCTTGATGATCGTGTCATTGTTGTCGCAGCGAACTTGAATTAACTTATTAGTGCTGGATGGATGCTTGAAACCGTCTACAACTGCTTCAACAATTGTCGGTTGACCACATTTTAGGTTAGGTTCGCTCCAAAGTGCACAAGCCAGCGGTTAATTAAGATTTATTGGCATACCTTACTTAAATTGTCTCATATTTATCGGCACACCTTCTGTATGTTATATATCTCACATTATATAACGAATATATAATAATTAAACCACATAAAGATAATTTATTCACTGAAAAATTGCACTACGCACTTAAACTCCCGTTTCCTATTTTTACTAACGCTCTTCCGATATGAAGTAGATTTTTGTTCGCAAGACGCCGTATCAGCTTCAATACACCGGCGTTAAAATTCCTTATTCGCTAAAATAGGTTCATGACTACGCTTAGGTAGTGGATTTTCGAAATCTGTAGCTGCGAACATGGTTGTGTTCTTGACTAAATTCGAACTTAACACTGGGTGCTTTATCAAATAGATATTGCACTAGACCCAAACACAGAGTGAAACATATATTTATAATTTTTATGACTGATAAATTTAATAAAAAGTAAGGTGGTCTAAATTCGTGCGGAAACTACGTATTTAATCATGATATGTACATATATACAAAAAATAACATTTTAAAACAAGTATTTTTTAACAATCCGTTATACTATTTTAAATAACAAATAAGGAAGTGCTAAGTTCGGCTATAACCGAATATTTTATACTCACGTAATTTATTTGTTTCATGTTATTAAGATAACACACAATTTGACCCATATATTCGTCATAAAGTCCACTAGAATAACGAAAATCATTATATACAGGTTAAGGGGGTGAGGTAATTCTCGGACCGATTTTACTCATTTTCGCCACTGAGCTTAACTATATCCAAGGCTTTCCGTTTACTTAATTTATCTTAAGATATCTCAATTATTAACCGATATTTGCGGTATAAAGCCCTCTGAATGTTGGAAAATCCTCATATTAGGTATATGGGATGGAAGTAGGGACCTAATTTCACCCATATTTGGCACATATACCCATTATTAGAAGAAAACGATTTCTAATGAGTTTTTAAAAAATATCTGATAGATTTACCAATATTTCGGTAAAAAAATTATCTAAATCACTGATTCTTTATGTTCGATATCTGGTTTCTTGATTATATAATTATATAAAATTATATTATATGTGAAGTAGGCGTGGTTATGATGTCTAGATGAAAATACCACGTACCAAATTTCCTCAGATATGGTTTTGACCCAAAATCAGATGACCCTATGGCCATTTTCCATTTCTTATACCAATCTGTGTGTAGCTTCGCTGTACCATCTTCAATACTATAAAATATAGAGCTTCTAGCGTTTTTCGTTAGTGCATTTAAGTCAAGAAATACGTGTATCAAGTTTCATCAAGATCTCAACTCTCAACTCTTAACTTTTTATACCCCCTCCACTTACTTTAAATATCCAAAATTCGTTTCGCTTACTACAAACAACAACAAAATACTAAATTATGAGCACGAAGCGTCTACAACTCAACCCTTTTTACGCGTGATTGCTAACACATACAAACATACATACATATTGTATGTATAAGTACCTATTTTCACCAGTAAACGAAACAGAGCACTTCAAATTCTACGCACGTAAGCGCACCCACACCCAAAACTGCCCCACCCATCACTGCATATAGACTCGTACTTCTACAAACCAACTGCTGCATAGCTTGAAGTATCCTTTCACTAACTTTTCAATTCCTAATTATAATTAGTGAATCGGTTGTGTTCATAAATATTAAAAAGCCTCGACTGCCAGCTTGACTGTCAACACCCGCACCTCACCCCCCCCCCCCCCCCCCCCCAGCACGCATACGCAATTCATTGTCAACAACTCGCTGACTGTAGTAGTAGAAGTAGTAGTCGTTGTTGTTGTTGTGCGCGTTGTTAGCATCACAGCGACATTGCGTGAATAATTAACTGAGTTGTTGCAAACATTTCGCCACGCTGCCAGTGTCAGTGGTATCTATGCTCCTGCAGCTTTGCATGTTCGTCTATTAAGTGAAGATGCGCTAGAGTTGGCGTCCAATTTTCTCTTTTTTTGTTTTGTTATTTTCAAAAGCGAAAACTTATATTTTCGAAAAGTTTTGTGCGAAAGACTGAAATTCCACTGTCATGCATTTAAAATTGGTGTTTATATAAATATACATATATATATTTATTAAGGATGTATGTATGTATATATGTATGTATGTATTTATGTTTAGCAAACCACCCATAAATCGCTGTCTGTCAGTTCTTCCCCCGCCCCCACCTCTAGCATACAGTAAAACGCCATTTTGTTTTCTTCTTCATCCTTTTTATTGTAGAGTTAAATGTGAGTGTAAGTGGCTAAAAACAACAACAACAAAAACAAAACGTCTAAACATTGCGCCAATGAAACGTATGTTGTTTGTGTACGTAACTTATGAATTTGTGCATTTTAAATGTAATTTGTGCAAGGCATAACTAATTATGTATGAATGAGCAAACAAACCTATTAGTTGAATACACCCCGCAACATATACATACATATATACAAACAAAGACTAATATATGTGTTTGTATGTGTGCTTTATTGTATGTGAGTTATTAAAGATTTAAGCGAATATTTTAAAGATGCCGTTAGATGAATTTTTGATTTATGAATTTGATTATTTGATTATTATGTTTACTATTGGCATATTAGTTTTGTATGAAATTTAATTTATTTATACTCTCGCAATTTATTGATATATTTTTATTAAGATAACACACAATTTGACCCAATTTGAAAATCCTATAATTAGGTATATGAGAGCTAGGGGAAGTTACACTTTTAGAAAAAAAAAAAATTATTTTTAGATATATATATATTTTAGATTTACCGAAATTTTCGGTGAAAAATTACCATGGGGCACTGAATTATTCATATTCGATATTCGGGGTTTTGAAAAGTTATAGTCCGATTTCGACAATTTTTTCACAAGTGATGCCACATATCATATACAGTATTTGTATAAAGTTCTTCTTCATTGGTTCCTTATGTATATATTATAAAGTGAACGAATCAGATGGAGTTCAAAATTGAGTTACATGGGAAGTGGTCGTGGTTGTGAACCGATTTTATCCATATTCCACCAGTGTCATCAGGGTGTCAAGCAAATATTATATACCGAATTTTATTCGAATCGGTCGAGTAGTTCTTGTGATATAGTTTTTGACCCATAAGTGGGAGATGCCACGCCCATTTTCCATTTTGTTAAAAAATCTTAGTGAAGCTTCTTTCTGGTATTTATACTGTAAAATTTAGTGTTTCTGACCTTATTCGTTAGTGAGATGATCCACTTTTAGTAATTTTCAACCTAACCTTTGTTTGGGAGGTGGGCGTGGTTATTATCCGATTTTAACTATTTTCATGGTGTGTGAAGGGGTACGTAAGAGAACCGGATGCAGAAAGTTTGGCTTATATAGCTTCATTAATTTGCGAAATATATGCAAATAACCGATTCGGGGGCGGGGCCACGCTCACTTCCCCAAAAAAATTACATCCAAATATGGCCCTTACTAGGACGATCCTTTGTACCAAAATTTACTTTTATAAGTTATGACACTTTATGTGTTTTCGGTTTTCGCTACTTTGTGGGCGTGGCAGTGGTCCGATTTTGCTCGAAAGCAACCCTCTCACAGTCCCAAGGAACATGTGTTGCAAGTTTCATTAGGATATCTCAATTTTTACTCAAGTTATCCGTTGCACGGACGGACGGACAGACAGACAGACAGACATTCGGATTTTGACTCGGTTCGTCACCATGATCATTTTGATATATATAACCCTATATCTAACTCGCTTAGTTTTATGACATACAAATAAACGTTATGTAAACAAAACTATAATAATCTCTTAGCAACTTTTGTTGCGAGAGTATAAAAATTGATACAGTAAAGCTTATTTTAAGGCGAAGGCGATAGACAGGAATAGATATGAATCACTTGGTGTCAGTTATGGACTATAAGATATGTGCATAGGAACCCACGAATCAAGCTCCCGGAGCTTCAGGCGAGTCACTATCGAGGAGTGGCGTTGACCTCATGGAACACAATTTTTCTCCTAGTGAGCAACCCTAGTCGATTTTGGGCGATTGCTATCTGCAGGCGGTTCAATTATTGACAATACAGATCCGAATTTAGGGTTTGATCGTAGAGAAATAATTCATAGTAGACGATTCCCTGCCAATCCCACCAAGCACATACCAAAACCTTCCTGACCATCAAGCCTAATCTGGTGGCCACCGTTTTCGTCGACTTCCGGCGATAATTCTCGCTTGACGTTGCTGCTTTTCTCTCGGAAGCTCTCAATTAACTCAAGTTTTCGGATGCCAGACCATTGCAGCGTCCTTCAGGCAGAGGTAGCTGCCATCAAAGTAGCTGTAGATATACTGCTTCTAAGTGCAGTATCCTTCAGAGAGGTGTGTATTCACTCCGATAGCAGAGCGGCAATACTGTCCTTGGATTCGATGACAGTACACTCTAAGCTGGTAAGGGAGTGCCTAACATCGTTATCAGTAGCTTCGAACTACTTCAAAATCCGACTTGTGTGGGTACCCGGTCACCGCGGAATCGCTGGGTACTGCAAAGCGGATCAGCTTGCAAGAGAGGGTACCCTAGCAATATTGACGCCGGAGCGGATACGAGTGGGCAGTCCGTGGTCCACTTGCTTCAGAGCGCTGGACACACTGTCTTGGAGTGAGCTCGCCAAGCGCTGGAGAGCAACCAGCAACTGCGCAGTTGGTCCTTTTGGCCCACTGTGGATCGATCATTGCCCAATAGGCACACACGCGGTGAGGCTAGGGATCGTGCCAGACGCTAGTTGCCAAAGCTGTTTGGAGGAAGGTGAAGAGGAATCGTCCAAGCACTTTCTCCTTCAATGTGCAGCATTCGCGAGACTTAGGTTAAAGCACCTCGGTAGGCATATTTCCCATAGATCTACTCCTTACTTAACCGCTCGCTGGTATAAGCAGTTATAGTCGAAACTTAAAACTCGTTTTTCTCCAAATTGCTGACATCATAACTCAACGATACATTGACCGATCGATTTCAAATTTAAACTGACCAACGATCTTTTTGATTGGTTGAAAATTAACAATTTGGCATTAAAAGAAAGACCGTTTTTTGCCTAAAAAAAGGAAATTTTTTCAGGACTACGCCGTTTTGTCAATTTTATGAAATTTTTCAAAAATCGTAGGTGATTGTATAGGATATATATTTAATTTTAATATCCTTTTCGATTTTTTTAGTTTCAGCAACTCATTCGGCCGGAATCATGTCAGCACCTCCGAAGATGGCATATGGCCGTTATGTTTCAAAATTTTTGTAACAAAAAATTGAAATGTAGCTTAGAATATACTTTATTATATGCAAAAAACTTCGAAACAATCGATCGAGTACTTCTTTTAAAAAAATTCACGAAAACGCCTTATTTTTCATAGGTTACACTGGTATAGCCCCTTAACGGATCGGGCTTTTTGCTTGAATTTGGTTTTAAGTTCGATTACAATCGCTATTTGGATAATGTTAAGGTAAACTCATGCTTGAATGGCCGGCCCTCTTTCTTCAGAATTCAACTAAATTGCATGGTAAATTATTTCTGATTTGTTTTTCAACAAGTCAGAACTTTTATAATTTGATGTTTATTGAGAATCGTCAACGTTTTTAGTCTCCAAAACTATCTCGTCTTTCTTCCTGTTAGTCAATAAGGACTTTATGTAATATATTGATACACTGCATCAACCCATCTGCACTTAATTTTACTTTAAGCTTATGGCCTAATCCTAGCTTTCCTTGCGTCAGTGTTAAGTAAACTAGGGATTTTGAAAGCATATCGATATTCAAATTCAAAAAAGTGGGATAGAAAATACCTGATGATGCTTTAAAAGTATTTGTATTGACATAATTATGAACTGACAACTGCTAAGTACACCCTTACTTGGCTTAGGTACCCGATTGGGTTCTAATACTGTTATAAGCTAGGTTCAATGCAATACCAACAAATACGAAAAAGTGCATATACCGTTTGTATTTAGTAACTACACGAAAGCAGTTGTTGAAACTAAAGCGTCACTCTAATTTCACGCCACACGCGTACCGTTCGGGCACTTGGTCTTAAGCCTAGTAACAACAAAATTGACACGCTCAATTGTGTCGTATAAAATATGATGATGGCCATGCGGCCAACGTTGCTGTCTAAATTTGTTTTCGTTTTCATTATTTTCGCTTTTTTTGTGCGTGTACTTACTTTTCATATTTAAATTTCAATTCGAACTAAAATGAAGCGTGAAAGAAAGCAAATAGACACAGAGTTGCATCATTACATTACTGATTTGTTTACATATTAATGCGACAAACGAAGCGAGACGACGGCGGAACAGGAAGAGGAAGAAAAATGCTATTGTAGAGGAAGTATGTATGTATGTGTGCGATGGGTACGTGCCATTTTGCTAGTGCTTGTAGAAATATGGGTCACTTTCAGAAATATATTTTCAAAAATGAAGATTTAGAAATTATTAAAAAATTTGAAATCTTTTTTTCTAAAACAACAAATAAATGAAGCTTTCAGTCTGATTGGTGCAGAGTTCAGATTCAAGTTCCGTTAAAGACATATATACACTTGAAGCTTGCTCCTTTGGTTCCCCTGCTTGCAAGTTGGTTGGTTGGCAAACAAATTAAAACGAAGGATTCAGATTTCTATTTCATTTCGTAATGGAATTGCGTGCGCATCAGAAAAAAAAGCAACAAAAAAAACACCCCTCAACGTCGCTCGCCATATTGCGCTTGAGTGGAAATTTTCATAAACTACCCACTCCACAACTTGCCACACTCTTTCAAGTAATTTCATTTCTTTGCCACCGTTATTTCATTTCAATTTTGTTTTTGTTGTTGTTGTTTTTTTTGGTCCACAATAACTTGTCATGGCAAACTGAATTAAATTAGGTACAACGTTGACTTTCCTGACACCTACAAATTCACATATACACACATACAAACATACACACATACATCCATACATACACACACATATATACATATGTATGTATCAATTCTAAAGTGTAGCGCTTCATTTGCGCTTCCTCTGTATCAAAACGCGCTGATTGTCTTTGGAAAGAAAAAAAATAACAAAAACAACACGCGCTCACAACCAATGCGCACAGTTTTTGTTTTATAGAGAAAGTAGACAAGTAGAGACGAAAAAAAACTGGCAACGCACAAAAGTCACGAACTGTAAAGTCAAAACGGAAATGCCTGCATGGTCCGTCTGTTGCACGACAGGATGATGGAGGAATGGTTGGGTGCAAGCAACTAAGTCACCGGGATTATAGTAAAAAGTCCAATCAAGGGCAAATGTTTTGAATATAATCGAAATTGAAAATATGTGTATAAACTACTGCCAACACTACAACTACACACACAAGCAGGCATGCTTACATAAACATATTTCATATTAATAAGAATGCTATTTTGTGTGATTTTCGAAGCAGAGTTGTCATCATTGAATTTGTTGCTTGTTTTCATTTGTGTGATCGGTTTATTTAGTAAGAAATTTTATTTTTATTGTCTTCTAAATTTGTATGTGATATAAAAATATGTGCTTCTGGATTTTAAAGTTGCATTTGTTTATTTTTAATTATCAAAAATATTTGAAGAAAATTCTATTTTTGGTGTTTTTAGAGTAATTTATAACTATTTTTGTCTAAAATTTATTTCTTGCGGTGAGTTTGAGACCTTTTCAGAGTCAGGAAATCTAAACCGGAAAGATTCACTGGCTCTAGATTTGTCTCGTCCCGGTTCCCGATTATGCATACCACTTCGATTCTGTGCTTTTTGTTTCAGGAAGAACGCTATAATCGCCTCTTATGGAAATTTTTTCAGTATAAGACTAACTTAACTTCTTGCCCTGTGCACCTTAGTAGCTGTGTCTCCCATAAGCTCAGTGAGCTTTTGGTAACACCTAGTACATGCGTGATTGCAAGGGTTTATCGTGTTAAAGAGGTCTAAGCAGCTTCTTAAGCTCAGTAATCTACGTCTACCTCTAGAAGTAACAGTCTTAATTGGTCATTGTTCAATTGCTGTTAGATTAAAAATTTTACCTAATTCCAGGTGTCGAAGTTGTCTTGTAGATAGTATCATCTTAGTACTTTATTTTTGACTGTTCCACATTTGCACGACTGCGGTTGGAGAAACTTTCTTAATCCTTTAGTCATGTAGGGGAAATATCTGGTATCGCAATTAGTCGCCTTAGTAGATTTTAGTTGTGCTCAAGACATTTTTTTTCGATTTTTTCTTCCCAAACACTAGACCCAATATGATCTATTAATAAATTAATTTTTTTTAATGTTTCAAAATTTTTTGGAAAGTATACGATATTTTATCTTAACAGAAATTAGTTCATAGCAAACTAGCCTAATTTGAGTAGTTTGAAACATAATAAAAGAAAGACTTGGGACGTATTACATTGCCTCGTAGTTTACTCACTCGGACTCAGCGCCCTATTTTTTTTTTAAAGAAAAAAATAATTAAAAGGCAAAAATCAACCTTTGGTCCTTCGGGGGAATGGTTTCGACGATTCAGAGCGGGTGAAAACGATACCATGGATAAGACAGCCGGCAGAAGGCCTGCGACGACGAATACCGATCAAATCATGGAAAATATCGAGTTAGATCGGCATAAGGCATCTCGTGACATCGCCCAAGAGATGGGAGTTAGTCACCAAAACATTTTAAACCATCTGCAGAAGGCTGGATACACAAAAAAGCTTGAAGTTTGGATGCCGCATGATTTGAGGCAAAAAAACCTTCTTAACCGAATCAACGCCTGCGATATGCTGCTGAAACGGAACGAAGTCGAACCATTTTTGAAGCGGTTGGTGACTGGCGACGAAAAATGGATCACATACGACAATATCCAGCGAAAGCGGTCGTAGTCGAAGGCCGGTGAATCGTCCCAAACAGTGGCCAAACCGGGATTGACGGCCAGGAAGGGTTTGCTGTGTGTTTGGTGGAATTGGAAGGGAATCATCCACATCTACTGCAAACAACTGGACCGCTTGAAGCAGGCAATCGACCAGAAACGTCCAAAGACAACGCCATACCATCGTTGATGACTCGTCAGAAGCTACGAGAGCTCGGATGAGAGGTTTTATTGCATCCACCATATAGCCCGGGCATAGCGCCAAGTGATTACCACCTGTTCCTGTTCATGGCGAACGCCCTTGGTGGTGTAAAGTTGAACTCCAAAGAGGCTTGTGAAAAGTGGCTGTCCGAGTTCTTCGCAAATAAAGAGGGGGTTTCTACGAGGGGGTATTATGAAGTTGCCGTCTAGATGGAAACAGATTATCTGAACAAAATCCACTGTAACACTTTTTATAAAGCATTGAATAAAGAGCAAAATAAGTGAAAGGCAGATATTTGCCAACCTAATATAATTTGGGTTTGACTACTAAAAATTTTCATGAAAGGTAATAGTTATGGGGATAAAGTCTGAAGAATCTTCACATCGTGATGCATATTACAAAGGCATTTCACGAAGGTGTTTTCTTTTAGTTAGCATGATGCGGGTAGATGCGGTAATAATAGATTTTTGACTTCATAAATATATTATCTAAGACTAGTTAGGATTCCTCGCTTGGATTTGAAAAGAGACTCAACAGAATTAAATGGAAATTTAAAATCAAATATACATACATATATAAATTAGAGGCGCGAGGACAAATTATTACGAATCTCTATAGAACATAGATCAGTAATTACTATTTAACAATAAAGTTTTATGATCAATAAGCAATAAAATCGGTACTTTCTAATTTCTATAATTACTGCGCTAAATACCGTTAATTTACTTCTGCATATTATATGAATATTTGCTGCCGTAATAAACAAAAAACAAAATAAATAATTCATCAATTAGTGCGTCTCGCCACTATGCTCAGCCACTTTAAGCAATTTAAGTAGAGGGGATATTTTTAGAGCCCTCAAACAGTCCGTCCCAGCTAGCAAATCCCACTCACTCACATGTTGGTGCCCGCGGAATATTAACAAAAGTACACAATCACACACAAACACACATACAAATTTAGTTTCACTCGCCATGAGTGACGGCTGCTCGTCGTAAAGGCGTTGGCGTATTGTTGCTGTTGCTTGGCCGACCAACCGACCGCCTGCCTGCCTGCCTGCCTGACTGGCTGGCTGCTTTGTGTGATGACGGTGACGGATGCAGCCAGCGACAGCAATGAACCCATAAGTCAAACTAACAAACGCGCAACGCAACGAGCTATCATTTCTCCCACTTTGCCGCAACTAAAAAGGCACTTTCAGTTTTTAGGTGGATTAACTGCTTTTATCCCTCAAAGCAAAAAAAAACAGAAAAAACACACAAAAGCACCAACAACAACAACAACATGAAATAATAAAACTTAAAAAATATATAGGAAAACTGTGGCAAACTCATAGTGGCAACAACAACAAAGAACTAATGCGTGCATGCAACAAACAACAACAACAAATAGAGCATGTTTGGCCTCCAGTTCTTCTGTGTTATTTGATGTGTTGTTGCCTTATTACACGAATCCCTCGGCTCTTCGGCTGTCTGCCAACGGGCGCGCTACTCTCTCAGCTGTTTGTGTGTGTGGTTGTTGTTGTACTAGATATGAATGTTAGGTGCGCTTGCTGGAGCTCTTGCGATTTGGCTGCTCTGTTTCATTTCAATTCCGGATGGGCTCCTCCTGACAAACGACACTACCACATTGCCGTTGCTGCTGTTGTTGTTGTGCTGTTTTATTTCGTATGAAAATCAAAAATTAAAACAACCTGGGCGGGATTAAGTGAGATTAGAAGGAAACGAAGCTAATTTTATTGCACGCGTGTGTGAGCGAGTATGGGCCGCAGCAAGCGAGTACAAATACACACGGACGAGCCCCAAATTACAAGCTCAATTGCTGTGGAGCTCCTCGTACCATACACATTTTGTTGACGGGTGTTGGCGTCAAACGGTATTTTGAAGAACGGGGTTTCTTCTTGCTATTTTTAATTAGATATTTTCCAGCAGCATGCAAAGAAATAAAATAACTGTAAATTTCGAATATAATGCTACGCCGACAATGCTTGCTTACGCTTTGCTTCGGCTAATAGCATTTGTTGCACGCTTCGCTGTCAGTGGGCGTTGGGATTGGCTCCAACGTTAGTCGTGTTGTGGGCGCTGGATTTCAATTTTTGAAATGCACATTTCATGTTACCGTTGTTTTTCTGTTCTTCTTCTTTTCAAGAGCGCATTTAATCAAATCAGCCAAAGTGGCAGAAAATGGCAATTACTCTGCAGTTTTATTTGAAAATCTCATTTTTTCGCAGTTTTCCTTTTTTGGTAGCTGAATTTTTATTACATTTTCGCCCATTTTGATCCGCGCACATTAAATTTTATTGCTGCGGACTTTATCATTAAAATTTTATTTCACATGCGTTTATGTACAGCTGCAAATATATATGTACATATGTACGTGAGTATATAAATCAAATAAATCTTTATATAGTACATACAAATATACGCGTTCTTATCCATATATCGGAGTATTGGTTAAACTGGGTCGAGTTTTATATGAGTATATATGGATTTATATACTACCTCCATATTACCGATATATTCAAAACAGATTTTAGGAAACCCGGAGAGTGTTCCTGTATACGCTAGATGGCGTTGTGTTGGATTATTTGTTTTCAAAACTTGTTTCTATGCCCCGATTTGGCGATAAGTTAAGTTAGGTTAATGGGCTGATTCAGTAGATCTTACTTAGACAATCACTAGTTTTTTTTGATATCGCAATCTCCTAAATATAGATACCACCTTCAAGAGTTGACCTTGAATCTGTTAAATATTTGTTGAAGCGGTTAATATCCGGCCGAATTCATCTATTTCCCTGAAACTAGTGCTATAGAGAAGTTTCAGCCTCAGTGTGGCAAAAGCTGAAAAGTGAAGAAGAAAGCGTTTAGTGTTTCAATCTCGTTTTTCCACATGCAACCTCAGCAACTTACATCCCGAAAGTTGTTTAGCCTCACAGCATGTGGGCCCATTGGATAGTGTTTCTGAAATTCTGACGGATTGAACTTTTACTACGATCCACACAGGCCAGAAGGATCTCACAGTAACGCAAATGCTGGTCATTAACCAACGCCTGTTGAGCTCATGCGAAGACCACAGATCCAGTGCCAGAACGCAGGAGGACCGTGAGACACCAGCTCGTTCTCAATCTGTTGAGATTGCGACAAGGGTGCCTTTAGATGCGAGCTCATCAGCTCCGTAGTTCCCACCGATTTCGCTGTGACCGAAATAATTCTATATAATTATATTTTGACAATAATTGCTTCTTTAGTTGTAGACATACTGAAATTATTTTTCATATCGGCGCTTCTATGCGATTTGTTTCAATTGGACGCATGGAGATCTTTTGCGAATGCTTTCTAAGTGTGCTAAGAGTGGATTGATTACCATTATAACCTAGTGTAACGCTTTGGTTTTATCTTGAATGTCGAAAAGTGTGTTCTCTCGTCAGGTAATCTTCAGGTAATAATCTAATGGTAATCATTGAGCATCCAATCAATGAAATTCATGAATTCACAACGGAATATAAAGGCTTACCTAGTTTTTTCTCTGAATTATGAAGTTGGTGCATAATAAGTCCATAAACTCACCGGTCGATTAGAATTTAAAAAAGAGCAAAATTTGTCTAAGATTCGATGTCTGGAAGGGAAATCGGGCTATGAATTCAAAGAGCGCTTGGGTGATGTATATAATGTCTCTTCCCCTTCCGATGGCGATCGTCAAAAATTGGATATGGATTATCAAAGTGGTCGTTGTTGGTTCTACATCAAGAACCCGCCAAAATGTTCCGAAATCGCCTACGACGGAGGGTAACTTAAGAAAAGTCGACGAACTTCGATTAGCAATTTGTTATTTGGAAGTACGAGAGATACCTGAGAACATACGGTGTAAGGGACTTCTTCTAGCGAGCATGGTTCGAAGAAGTCGAGACTCTCTTATCTGATGGAGACATGAAGACCGAATTAATGGTCTGAACGAACGAACTTCGATTAGTAATTTGTTGTTTGGAAGTACGAGAGATACCTGAGAACATACGGGGTAAGGGACTTTTGCTTCGAATCTGCAAGCTTGCTTCGAAGAAGTCGAGTCTCTCTTATCTGATGAAGAGCTGAAGAACGAATTAATGGTCTGATTCGACGTGAAATTGCGGAAAACCCGTATTTTGTAGGCTTACTTTTGTAAGACTTGCTTTTGTAGGACTTATTGAAGTTCCTCATTCGTCACTTGCTTACGTCCTTCTTGACATGATTATCAAAAATTGCACTTTCACCTCTCATACCCTACACTACACATGTATACCCCACATATGTATATATTATTTTCTCATTTGCCAATATAATAAAATAATTGAGTTTTCTCTTTCATTCGCGCCATTAAATTAATTCCTAAGCGCAATATTCACTCGGCTGATATTTATTTAATGTTATTTTGTTTTTCTATGCGAGCACACATAGAGTGCTCTACATAGATATCTACAATTTCAAACATGGGAGGCAGGTTGGCACACCATTGCCAATGGCATCGTTTTTTCTCAGCTGCAGAGCTTGAGCTTGTCTAAGTGGTGAAGTCATACATATGTACATACGAGTATATGAGCACAAGCTAAAAGCACTGAGTCAATGAGCAAAGTGAAATAAAAGTATATAATTTTACACAAATCTTTTGCATTTACATCTCTCGCAGTCACATGTTGAGAGTGGCGTTAACTAACTCACATGCAGAGCAGTAAAAGTGCCAGTCGGAGGGAAGGTTTATGCGTTTTCGGCCCACCTACTCGTATACGTAACTTATGTTATGTGCAAATGATAGCGGGGTATATGTATAATATGTTATTGTTGTTGTTGTTGTTGTCGCTATAGCTTTCAGTGGTAGACAATATCCATAAAATGCGTAGATAAACATAAGTCCTGCTTATGGTGCAACTGCGCTATGTCGACGCTGTATGGGTGCCACCTCACACACACATAAATAGTTACATACCCCCGCGCTACTCTACATGTATGGGAGTCCTTTTGTCTTCTTAGCGCTCATTTAATATCACTGCTTACTCTTGCTGCGCTCACTCATTTGTCGCGTCCTGCAATCGGTTGCGTTGAGTTTGGGTTCGCCTTCATTTTGTTGCCATACAATCCCGTTTGGTTTGGTTTGGTTTTCTTAATGTGCTGCTCATCTACATAATAATAAAATAAACACAGTGAAATAAGTTAAGCGTTAACCTAATTTTATTTTCATTTAATTTTATTTAATTTCAGCTCATAAACTTTCAACGACTTTTATACGAGTAACTGTTGTATCTGTAGTAGTAAGTGAGTTGGTAAATTCGATTTTCTTCGTAATTGTGTGTGTGTCTGTACTCGTATGCTTCGTTTTATTTCGCTTTTGTGGGCGGGAGTCTATAAATTGGTAAATTAATTTTGATGAAAGTAATCACATGATTGCGTTTATGGTGAATTTATTCATTTAACATATATGTATGTATGTATGTACATATGTATGTATGATAGAAATGTAGGGGAAGCAGCTGCTTCTTAATTTTTTTTTTAAAGAAAAATTCACCATTTATGCATACATACATATGTAAATAAACTTGAGAAGTGTGTAGCGTCCAAAAGTAGTGAGCAGAGTATTGGTAGATGATTGTAGTATCATCATAGTGTCATTCATCACAACTAATAGAAATCACAATTTTAAAACTATTAGTGTTGGGTGAAGGTTGATACTAAGTATTAGCGAAATATTCCACTTTATATCATTGGTATATCTAACTCATCAGCTAAACATATATCTTACATATAAACGATATAAAGTCCATAGAGATCGGCTTGGACGACTTTTATCTATTTTGGCTTTTATCATTAAGCTAAATAAAATTTTGACTGATATTGTGATATAAAAATAACCGGAAAGACAAAAAACTTTTAGTATATGGTTTATGATATTAGTATATAACTGATAATTTTTTTTTGCATAAAATGTAATAATTAAAATTTTAACATAATTTGTTGAAATGCTATATACTACATTCTGAAAATGTGTTACATATTATTACGTTTAAGTAGAAGGTTTGTCCAATTAACTGTTCTTATGTTCGTGAACTAACGTGGAATAGTTTCACATCTTATCCATACAATCTGATCAATTATCTGATCCTGACTACCCCGGATTTTCAAAAAATCTACAAAAAATCCCGAAAATCTAGAAAAAGAATTCCTGAATCCGCCATTTTTTGTTTTTTGAATATTCGTTAAGAGTAATTAACCTGGCCCTGATCGAAGCTTTTTTTGTTTTTCAAATATTTCGATTTTTTAAGACCTTTTTCCCCGAAAATCCAGACAAAAAATTCCTGAGGCCGCCATTTTGTTAATTTTTGAAAAAAAAGCTTCGATCCGGCTCAGGATTATCTATTTATAAAACTAATTCTTCTCTGAATATTCGTAACTTCAGTATCATTGGTGTCCGATAGCCTTTAAAGTTACTGAAGGTTGATTAATGTAAGAAGAAGAAGAGCTGCAATTATTACAATGAATCCTACAATATCCCTTCCTATTGAATTTAGATGAACTTTTTTTGAAACTGGGTCAACACAAACAGCTATAACATGGAAATTACAATTGTTTTTTTTAAGTTTTCGTGACCTCAAGTCAAAACATTGTGTAAAATACCATAATTTAAGAGCAAAAAGAAATACTGAAAATTGTCATTTTTTCGTTTCTCTGACTACCCCTAACCCCTTAAGATATATACAATAAATATTGGTTTTATAATGTCGACTCACGTTATGATCCTCAAGTTATAATCCTAATCAAAGAGGCTAAATATTATGACATCGCAAGAGATTGTTACGATCGTGTAGTACCTTCTCGTAAATGTGAAAAATTCGGATCGGATTTATTTTATTTTGATTGTGTTTCGAGTTGTCCGTGGAACGAAAAAAAGTGCGATATCGGTCGATGATTCGTTTCTTGTTTTTAAGAAGAAAATCTCCTAGAGAAACCAAAGAGCGCTATATACGATGACTCTTGACCTTTGATAATGACTGTGTTTATCGGGTTTCAACGTGGTCGCACGTCGGTTTTTGATGAGCCACGCCCAAAATGATGACCACTGAAGATAACGCTAAAAAAGTATATGATCTCGTTTTAGCATACTGCTGATGACATTATTGGGGATATCGTTTGCTCATTCCGTACCACTAAAGTGACGGAAGTCCACTTTAGATCAATGTTTAATGCTATTTATACGCAATTCGAATTGACCAAACATTGATCCTCTGATATATAACTGAGATACTCTACTGCACCCGGCCGTGTATGGGGATTCACAGGTTGTGATCTTCTATCTTTAAATAGAGACGCGAAAAAGGATGGCATGGCTTTACTATGCCGATTAAACTGATACGATCCCGATTTGAAAAAAAATTGCTTCGAAAAAATATTTCTTTTCCACCATACCAATGTACCGATTCACATCTCCGCCGTTCTACAACCAATTTTGTCGAATTAGTCGGCGGATTTGGTTTTGTTTTATTTTGGTTTTATATGAATTCTTTTTGCTTCTTAATTTGTATTTTATGACGATTTAAAGAAGCTGAAGCTTCCTAAGGTCAAGTCTATCGAGCTAAAAGGTCAAAAGGTCGCGTTTTTGTAGGCTAAGTGAATTTGGGACTATGCTCGTATGTTCCTGCGAAGTTCAAAGAAAGGTATTGATGAAAAGGCACTGTAAAGATTGGGATATTTAATTTCTTTGATATTAAATTTTGTGAATTCAAGTTACAAGTGCACAAATCACGTTCAGCACCAATCAACACTTTCCGAAATAAGTCTTTTGAAGCCATTACATTTGGATACATGTTTATATAATACACTCTTGATACAGTATAAGAACAGCATGCATCATTTGTGCATATTTCTCTTGTTTTCAAAACTTTGCCATATGAACTAACGGAAACTTTTGCACGAACCGCTGTCTACTTTGCGAACTCATACATTTTTTTTTATCCTCTTCGCTTTGCTCAATTCTCACATCATATTTGAAGTCATAAAAATCCTATTGCCAACGATTTGTTTCATGAATATTAACGCCTCTACGACACGTATTATCTGCATATGCCCACAAACGAACGTGAAGTACTCACCCCATCTAAGCACAGCTACTTCCCGCTTCATCTTCCCGCAGAAAAATAAAGAAGTGCGCCATTACATATGCTCATCTCGACTGGGTTTGAGTTCTACAGTTCATTTGTGATGTGCCCATATTTCATAACTTCGTAAGCCGCCGAAGATGAATGGGTCCAAATCTACACAAATCGAAAGTCCCATAAGTGAGCTGTGGCTTCTGTTCGCACACACACCCCCTCAGCTATGCCACATATGTGTGCTGTCAGTGCATATCGGGTATATGAAGCCAATTTAGCTGCAATTTATTTATGTTTATAACTCAACATTGAGTCAGACTTGACTCCGATAGCACAGCTATGCCGACAATGAATAGTTGTTGCGCCGCACCGCACCGCGCCGCTCCTTTCGACAATTACTCTTACTGTCTTCTTTCTAATGCAAGAGATTTCGACAGTTCGGTTCTCGTACTTTTTTGTTTTTGTAGTAAGACGATTTATTTCGTAATGTGTTAACTTGTATTTTTGATGGAGTTACACACGAAATGGCCAAAATATAAACTTTGAGCTTGTTTACGGGCGAAAAAAGTTTTTGCGCTCAAATTGTGTTGAAAAAAAATTTAAAAACAATATGAGTACACTAGCAACAGCGTGAGTCACATAAATTTTGAATTTTTGGAAATATTTCGCAAAAGTTTGGCAACTTTTTTTTTTAGACATTATTCATCTTTTTTGTTTCGTTGTGGTGGCATAAACGAATTTTAATGTCTGCTAATATAATTTATTGTATATGAAAATTCAAAATATGAGCCTGTTTGATTGAAATATTTGTTGGAAAAAAATTAACATTAATCACTAATTTTTTTAATAAAATATTTAAGGATCTAAAGAGCTGATTTCATTTTTTGTCAGAATTCCTTTAACTATAGTAACACACTAAGCACTAGAGTGAGGTTATGAACCGTTTCCGCATATTTTATATATAAATATTTTTTTAGTTTCATTAAAATATCTTACCTAATGTTCGAATTATTGAATTATTATATCCGACATATTCGGTTAGTAGAGGGTAAGGGATTAATTGCCCAACTTTTCAATGTATGGTATGTACCAGATACCTATACCCAATTTTTGACTGATGCCGATGCTGAATTTTGTGGCTGATACTGGCCGATGCCAAAGCCGATTAATGGGTCGGTCTCTACTAATTGATATAGAATTAAATGTACCAAAGGGATCAACATGAGAGTACAGTAAAAATCTGGATGTCTGTCTGTCCGTCCGTCTGTTCGTGCAAGCGATAACTTGAGTAAATATTGAGATATCTTGATAAAACTTGGTACATGTATTTGCCACGGGTTGAACTATTGCCATGGCCACAAAATCTCGTTAATCGAAAAGCTATAAATTGCTTAAAAAAAAATTGATTTTAAATTGCGCTGGTCGATTAAACCGATTTTTTTATATCGATCTTGGACATTTGTGTCAATATTAACCCAACAAAATATTTCTGTTTGATCCCAAACTTATTCTCAACTGAAAATGTCACTTTTTGAGCCGAATTTTCGACATTTACGCGAAATTTTTCTTTTCTTTTTTAATTCCAAGAAAAGTGCGACTGAGGCTCAACGACAACGACGTTTTTATACAAAAAAGGCTTAAATTTACAAAAAACGGCGGAAGCAAAGTTGTAGACCTAATAACTAAATCAAAAATTAAAGGCTAAAGGTGAAAGTCGGTACAGAGGTTCACAATTCAAAGGAGCATTTGAGGATTTTCTTAGAAAGAGGGTTTGATACCGCTTCCTAATAGGTTTTTTGTACATATCTCGCAAGTTACTTTAGCTATATATCAACCGCCCTTAGGAGGCTTTTCCTCTTATCATTTCGTCATATAGTTCGAACATTGATGAGAACGGATAAATCAAAATTTTAAATTGCGTGCCAATATAGTGATTAATTTGTTTTAAACCTTGGTCTAGCTCCCATAATTTTCGAGATTATTCCGATTTACTTTATATGATGATTTCGGTTGTAGGTTTCTTCTGATCGACAGTCTTTTGTGTATCGTGGAAGCCAAAATATTAGGAAGTTAGTCGTTGAATGGATGCTCTCTTTGGAATATTGCGATAACGTAGTTCAGTTCAGTTACGGTGACCTTAAATAAACTAATAATACTCTTCGATCCGTTTAATTCATCGTAATCACTGAATGCACTACTCTCAATACAAAAGTAAGCCAATGTCGAGGAAAAAGGTTTATTATTGAATCAACTACAATCCGAACAAGAATTTTAGGATACTTCTAATTTTTAAATTAAGTGGAATGCTATGCTATGCTATCGCTTAGTCCGTCAGATATCTAGACTACATCTATTATAATACTGTCTCTTACCAATAAAATATTTTATTTGTGTTGGATATATATATATTAAACATATCTAAAGTATATTGTCTTTAATTTCAGACTATAACATTTAACTATAATATATTCGATCTGTAAGTTCCAGAGATTCATTTGAAACATCGTCTCAACTGAATCCTCTCTACTCATAAAAGCAAATCAAATTCGTCTCCAGATGTTAAGGTGTCCGAAATTTCTTACCAAGTAAGCGAATCACCTTAGCCAAAGACTGCATATATATATACAGTACTTAAAGATCGAACTATAAGGCATTCCCTCCACTGAATGCAGTACAGTTATTTCAGTGAGTAAACAGACAAACCGGAAATGAGATTTCGCAATGCAAACGAAGCGAACCAGAGCATAAGCGCTGGTCAGTTGAAGCAAGTAAAAGCGGTGTAATAACAACAACAATAAATATCCACATATTATGTAATTTATATATATGTATATCCACCTTTCTATGTACATTTGTATATGTAAATATTATATAACAATTTATGCAAACCCAAACCACATCTACCGCACAGCAGAGTGTGAGTGCGTTGGACTCGAACAACAACAACTAGTAATAAAACAATCAAGACGGTAAGATGAATTTGCATCTAAATCGATTGAACATTAAGCAAACTACCCACCCAGTACATTTATTTATTTGCTCGAACAACACCTTTGTGGGATACCTCTAACACACGGGGCAGGGACAGTACAGTGCTGGCGTTGGCTGTGTGACCATTATACCTGAAAGTGGATTGATAAGGCAAACGCAATTTCCAGTTAGCCAATGCAACTGGACAGCAGCACAAGCACACAAATATAAACAATAACCATAACAGCAACAACAACAATATTGTTTTTAACATTTGTTAGATTTGCATAATAAACTTATGCATTAGTTGGGTGGCTTGGTCAAGGATTTGGCTCGGACAAGCGCACATTTCATTTTACTGCATTAGAAAAATGCAAAGGATTTACAAAAAAAAAAATAAAATAAAATGAAAAAAAAAATTAAATCAAATATAAGAGATACAAATACAGCCAGTAAATAAAAGCAAATATGAGTTAAGTAAAAGTTTTTGCATTGCTTAGCATTTATATTAAAAAATATTTATTTTCCATATAAATTTTACAACATTTTTTTTTGCTCACAGAAATATGCCGTTTGTTTTTGTAATATTTTTTTTTATCATATTGGAAAATGTAGCTTCTCCGCATTGCTTTAAAAATTGAGTGCAAGATTTATCTGTGAAATTACTTTGACCAAAATCTGGGCTGGTTTAGATTTAAATTGCCGGGCTTAGCCGTACGCCTTTTGCTCGCACACAGAGAATGCGAAAACTAAAATACAATATGCATGCCAATGAGTGTATGTGTGTTGTTGTTGTTGTATTTATGTATGCATTTGTTGGCTTGCGTTGAGTGCTCATGCATTCAATATTTTTATGAAGTCCTGCTGCAGTGCAGATATCCGGCTTTGAGGCCGGTTAAATTGGCGTATGGCAGCAACAAACAACAACAAAAAAATTTATGCTGGTTATTTTAATTTCGTACACAAGAGATTTTTGTTTTTGTTTTTGTTGTTTTTTTTTTGTGTTGGTTTTCATTTCATGGAAAATAAAACGTCAATAATCCTAGCAATTTCATTTCGAAGCCACTCGGTTGGACACCTAGCAAGGCTAAAGGCTTGCCAAGACCAATACAACAAACACACACAGACACATACACAGATATGCCAACAATTGCAGCATGAAATATACACTTGTGTGTGTGTGTGTGTGCGTGTTTGCGTTTTAAATTTTCATTATGTATTCCGCATTCGCATAAATAAACTTCAACGTGAGCATATTTAAAATATCGCATAAGTTTTTGGCATTGTCACACAAACACACACACATACACTTACCACTTGCAGCAACATTAATATACTCATACAACAACAATAACAACTATGTTTTATACTGCCCAATGGCTCAAATGGCGGCATCCTTTACTGGTGAGAGAGGTTTTTAAATACAGCAAAACCAACAAATACCGCATTTCAACACCACAAACAACATGGCGCATCGGTCTTCGCATTTGTTGTTGTTGTTGCTGTTGTTGTCATTTGGTCACATTGTTGGTGAGTTGTAGTCGAAAGCCCCCGACAAAATAAATTTATATTATGTTCATAAATTCAGTGTGAGCGAACACGTACGGGTATTTTGTGGAAGAAATCATGGATATTGCTGGTCTCGATGCAGTTGATCCCGATTGTTGCGATTGAAAGAATTATTCTGGAACGGGCTTCAAATTCCAAAGCAGTTCAGTCAACCATTAAATATTAGCAGCGATATTCAGGTGGAGCCTTTTTTATAATTTTTCTCAATTCGTTTGAAGATCTCTATATGACCAAGTTATAACATCATCCTTTGTAGTTCTCAGTTAATTATTTCAAGGTTTAGATCTAGAAATAGTACATAACGCAGCGATTCTCCAAGCATGGTAAAGTCAGTGGCTGATTTGCACTTCTCTAGATAGTCGATGTATATCGTACCTTTTAAAGTTCACAGAAAACGATGGTCATCACATTTTCGAACGATTGGAGTGTGTTGCTTTGTTATGAGTACGTTCGACGAGTGAAGTTCACTCTTTCCAGTGTCCTTTGGTCTCTGGGTCTTGAAACGACACGGAAAATCCTTCGGCTTGCGTTTCAATCAAATACTGCAGTGAAGTGGTGACGCTTGTTGATTGGAGTGAGCACTCATTGCACCGCCAGTTATGTCGACCTCAATTCGCCAAGCTTGTCGTGAACCATGCGGGCTGTATCAGCTATCTGGCACTTCTGACGATGTACCAATAGAGAATGGTGGACTTCTCTCACCTTATGTGTATTCCATGGTAGTCGACTTCGTGGCAGTTGGACGGGCCAATTTTTGATGGTCGTTATCTAAGAAGAAGAGTCAACATATATGCAGCACTCTCATCCAAAAAAAAAGTCTAATCATAATCAATATTGCTACTTTTTCCCTCTTTCGAACTGATTCTGCTGAAATATTGACAGTAGCCGTCTACAAGAATGTTCTCTAAATTATTATTTATTATTATTCACGTATTTTGAACTAGTATCTCCTATTTCGATTAAGAATATTTATTAAGTCGACGTGACTATATTCGGCATAACTTTCGAGAGGAAAATTTTGAGCAAGATTTATGGATCTCAGAACTTTGACAACGGCGATTTCCGCAGACGCTGGAACGATAAGCCGACATTGACATAGTTCAGCGAATAAAAAGACAGCGGCTACGTTGGCTAGGTCATGTTGCCCGAATGGACGAAAATGCTTTGAAAGTGTTCGATGCAGTACCCGCCGGAAGGAGCCTAGGAAGGGGAAGGCCTCCATTCCGTTGGAGGGACCAGGTGGAGAGCGACCTGGGTACACTTGGGACCTCCAACTGGCGCCGATCTTGAAAGAGAGGAGTGGCGCGCTATCAATGATTTGGCTATAATCGGATAATCAGTATAATCAGTCAGTCAGTCAGTCAGTCAGTCAGTCAGTCCTTAGTTTATCTTCATGAAATGAAATACTGTCAGAAAGTCTGAGATGCATGGCTTAAAGTTCATTGGGAATATGGAAGATATTTTTGGTACCAAAAATCGAAGCAACTCTAACATACAAAACCTAAACATTCATCGTCTCATTTCGTTCGGAGTTTTGAAGAAGTGGTAGGAAGTGAGAAGCCTTTAAGGCTTTGCCAGAAGGAAATCCGTTCTGATTTCGTAAACAGTACCTTCATAGTTAAAACCAAGATTTTACTCAGCGGTCACACGCATGAATACGGTTTCTGGGTTAACATAACCAAATTTTATAAAAGTTAAACTAACCAAGTTCTGTAAAAGCCTTCTTCGGTTGCTTATAGACTTTACAACTGCCTTTGGTAAAGATTCTTTATTTTCGGGGTTCACAACACAACTTCGCTCCGTGTGTGGCGATCTGTGTGCATGTAATAGTTGCACGAGTAGACTTTTTTGGTGCCACATGTCGGATGTTGTCTTTTTGCAAGCACATTCATTGGTTTGTCCTTTGTCATTCGCTGCAATGCCATTTTCCACATGTGCGCGTGTGTGGCTCTATGCTGCGACCAACTGTTTGTGTGTTTGTGTTTTTGAAATGCAAATTTCAGCGCACATGACCAGTCCGAGCGGGGGGCATTCAACATTGCCGCATTGTCGTCACTCGACACAACGGCCAACCAAATAACAACCAATCAAGTGTGTCAGCAGGCGCAGGCATCAGCAGGATACACACCGAAATACATACTCATATTGCAGTGGTGGTGCCCCTCAAGGTCCTAGTGTGCTAGCAGAGAATATCTTACCAAGCAGCAATATTGCAACAAATGTTGTTGTTGTTGTTGGTGAGTGCTGGTCGCGCTCAAACCACAGCGAACATTGGTTTGGTTACACGTCAGCGGAGCACAAAAAGGGTGAAATCGTCCAAAAAAAAAAAACAAGCCTTTCAACAGCATTGCAAAGCGGAGGGGAGCGAGCAAAAAGTAGTCGCATCACCAATGCAGTCGTTGATGCTGCGGCACCATTACTCCTAATATGTTTGTTTTACTCCGATTTGGAATTTTTTTGTTTGTTCATTACACTCCCCCTCGCCACCGTTGCAGGTGTTGCGGACAGTTACTCGTCGCTGTCGAAGCATTGCAGAAAAAGTGTCGACATTGTCACTTCTCGCCAGCAGCTGCTCGATAGCTCCGTCTCCATGACGATTTTGCGGGCACAGTTAGTGACCATTGCCAGCGTTGGTTCCGGGCAGCCACCATGACCAGCAGTCGAATTTGTTTGGTGCTACTCTCTGTCGCTTGTGCCACTTGAGCTGTGCGGCTCATGTGATATGTTGCATGCTACTTCGCTTGTTGTTTACCCAACACTTCACACGTGCAACATGCATGCTTGCTGGCCGCCAAGTGGCGCATTGCTTGCTTCGCTCCACTACATCTTCCGTTCCATGGCCATTGGCGACGGCATTTATAAATTATGCCGGACAGCAAAGTGCCATTTTGAATATGAAATTTGATGCTTTTTTAAGCCTTCGCTTACTCTTTTGCTTTATTGTTGTTGGTTGGCGCATGTAGTTGCTGTCTTTTTTGTTGCTGCGTGGCAGCCTTTGTTAGTTAAGTGCGTCCGTGTTGGCCATATTTATATTGTGTTGTAACTTTTCGGCAGCTTCCAGGAAGCCCACGAAAGGCAAGCCAATAATTTAAGCATCTTAAATTTTTCCCGTTTAAAAGCGCTCCACCGGGGGAATTTCGTGGCCGAAATTGATAAATGTCGATAATTTTGTGCATTTTCCGGGTTTCGTTGCGGTTGGTGTATATGAAGTTTTATGTTTTTTTGAGCTTTCAGTGCTTACCTGAAGTGCTGATACAAATTTATGAACTCTAGTGCAGTCCTGCGCTGCTTATACTCTTATATTTATTTGACGGCCGCCTCATAGGTTTTTATTAGAAATGGACGCTGTGGAAATGAAGCTTGAAATTTGTGAAAATTTGAATGGACGAAAAAAATAAAATATTTGAGGATTTCTGTTTTATTAGGAGTTGAGACTGTTAAATGAGCCTCTTAGTTACACCGCAACGGCGTGGGTCGTGATCACTTGACCAATAAATCTAATTATCTTAGGAAAAACTATAAAATATCAATATCTTGTAGGCTGAGAGAGAGATATAGCCGAAAATTACAATCTATCGAAAAGAGTGGGAGTTTATTTAAAAATTGTGGTCTCAAAAGCAAAAAACCGCAATATTTTCAGAAACGTGAAACTTAATTATAGGAATTATAGTCTATTAGTTCTTCCCTGTTGAAATTTCATCATTGTAATTTGTTAAAATTATCCGCCAAAATTTTACAGATTTGTCTGAAGAATACCATCAGACACCCACTTGACCGTTTTCAATGACTAGCTCAAAATATGTATATATATTCAACTCTATTGGACTGGACCAAAAAACGGCTGATGCATTAAGATGAACTCAGCGATTTACTTTTTAGTAGAGAAGTAGAAGAATTTGGTTTGATAGTTTTAAGTATAGAATGAAAAGAGATAAAGCCAGATAATTATTTATCGGAATGATCTGAAACATATATATGCTTATGAGCGTGATTTCTTTAAGGCTTTGAGGTGTGATGCATGGTTGATATGCCTAATATAAATATAATGTGAGATCGGCCAAGCCTACTCTCTTACTTACACGTACTTCCCGCTCATTAGTGTTGGTTAGGGATCCAAACATCATGATATGAAACATCGATGGTTCGATGTTCCTACAAAAAACATCGAAACCAAAAACATCGGTTATGAAAACATCGATGTGTCGAAACATAGATGTATTTTGGAACTTTTTTTAACGTGTTATATTTTAAAATTAATATGAAAAGCTAAGGGATACAAAAGCAGAAGCACAAATAAGTGAAATATAGTAAATGTAGTAGCTAGTAGCTGTCTGCGTACGCCGATGATATTGATATCATTGAAAACAACACCCGCGCCTTAAGTTCTGCTTTTTCCCGTCTGTATAGGGAAGCGAAGCGAATGGGTCTGGTGGTGAATGAGGACAAGACGAGATATCTCCTGTCATCAAACAAACAGTCAGCGCATTCGCGTCTTGGCTACCACGTCATTTGTTAACTTTGAAGTAGATAAGTATACCTAGGCACCAGCATCAACACCGATAATAATGTCAGCCTTGAAATTCAACGCAGAATCACTCTTGCCAACAGGTGCTACTATGGACTGAGTAGGCAATTGAAACGTAAAGTCCTCTCTCGACGAACAAATACTAAACTCTACAAATCCCTCATAATTCCCGTCCTACTTTATGGTGCAGAAGCGTGTTTGGTGTCAACATCCGATGAGACGGCACTAGGAGTTTTCTAGAGAAAGGTTTTGCGGAAGATTTATGGTCCCTTAAACATTGGCCATGGCAAATACCGCAGATGATGGAATGATGAGCTGTATGTGTTATTCGACGACATAGACATAGTCCAGCGAATAAAAAGACAGCGGCTACGCTGGCTAGATCATGTTGTTCGAATGGACGAAAGTGCCCCAGCTCTGAAAGTTTTCGATGCAGTACCCGCTGGTGGAAGCCGAGGAAGAGGGAGACCTCCACTCCGATGGAAGGACCACTATAAGGCTATAACCGCGTAAGTCAAGAAGAAGAAGAAGTAGTTGTCTGTTAAAATTCAATAAACAACAAAATTTTAAATTTTCTTCTGTGTGAAAGGTGCTATGGCGTCCGCAAACACACTTTTTATGTCAACCTACATCTCTGTTGGATTCTGAGTGATAGAAGTAACAGCTGATCCAACATACATTTTCTCTTCAACCTTTCGTCCCTGTAATTGTAAATACATTTGACGGCTTGTATGTATGTGATTGGCGGTAGCCGGTTAAAGCCGAATTGATGATAGCGCCTCTCCTCTCTTTCTCTCGCTGATCGGCGCGAGTTGGAGATCACAAGTGTAACCAGGTCGCTCTCCACCTGGTCCGTCAACCGACGTCAAACGTCCTTCCCCTAACGGCTTACATTTCATGTTTTGGACCAAATATTTACCTACCTAAATATAGTTAGTAGATAATTATCGAGTAATGATTATATTGTTTAAGTGATATATGTTCAGACATTGCATTTAGTATCCAGATGATAAGAATAAAAGTTATGAGTTTATTATGCTTTCGAACATTTTATATTAACTGATCTGCAATTTGTATGCTTATAAGCAATGTATGATGTCAACTAAACCTGTACCTTATACTCATATTATTCAGATTTGTTATTTGCAACTTTTATATTTATATCTGTGAGTTTTTGTGTGCAAGTACTATTATTTTGCCAAAGAACTGCAATGCTGCCTCAATTAACTCACTCAAACAATAGTTTAAGCGAAGACTTTGTTTAATACGCTTAAATGAATTCCATTTGATTGCAGCATTTCACTGTTGAGCTGTAGATTTATTAAAAAATAATAATTAAAACAAATAAATACGAAAGGCAAACATAAAATTCCAATACTAAATCCACTTTCAAAAGTGGACTTTGTGTTGCACAAAGAAAAAGCGCACTTTGTTTTTTCCATTTTGTTGCAATACACTAAAAACTTGAGTTAACTGCACTTGTACAATGTGCAACATACACAGAAGCAAATACATGTATATGTATATCTATATGTGTGTGTTTTTGTTCGTGCATGCATGCAAGGATTTATGAATTCTTAATAATGCAATGCAACACAATGAATATGGATGCGCATATGTGATGTGTGTGTGTGTGAGCATTTGTTATTGTAGTGCACAAAATGCCCTCACGCGTGTAATATCGAGATAAGCAAATTCATGCAGGTGGAAAAATGCAGATAAATGCTGCAATTGTGAATGCAAACGGATTGCATTGGAAATGCAACGCTATGCTATGTAGTGCTTGCTATGCGATGCAGTGCAATGCAATGAAATGTCACTGAGTCGAGCGGCATCAAGTGCCACAATATGGCAGACAAAAATGTCAACATTTGATGAACCGCACTCACTCACATGCATGTGTGTTGGTGTGTACACTTCAATTCGGAAGGTTTTCATTTTGCTATTTAAAATGCCAAATGTAAAATGTGGCAGCCTTTGGTGGTTCAAATTGATGCCAATATTGGAGCATAAAATAGTTCGCACTCATTCATATGTAGCTATGTGTGCTTTCGCATTAAGTATACGCAGTGCGTCTGCATAGAATCACAATAACGTCTGACACCAAAATAACAGTATCTATGTAAGTGTGGTCTTACTCTGTAGTGAAAACAACTAGTAATAAACCACTTCAGACTGGCATGAACCGTAAACCCAACTAGTCAGCCGATTGTTCTATCAAGATTTTTGTCAGAAATGGACTCCTATCGTACTAGTTAAATATATAATGGTATAAAGAACGACCTTATTCAGCGCAATTTATAGCCTCAGCAACAATTTCCAGATCCTCAACACTTTTTTTGTCGGAAATAAATAAATAAACATTGTTGTATTGACTTTTCCAAAAGCAATTGGTAAAGTTTGTTGAAATAAGACGACTGCTGGAATCAAAGCAGAGAATCTCTAATTGTATGTATGTAATTGGCTTCAGCACCATAAAGCAGGACGGGAATGATAAGCGACTTGTAGAGTTTGATTTTGGTTCGTCGAGAGAGGACTTTACTTTTCAATTGCCAAGTCAGTCCAAAGTAGCACCTGTTGGCAAGAGTGATTCTGCGCTGGATTTCGAGGCTGACATTGTTCGTGTTGTTGATGCTGGTTCCCAGGTATACGAAATTATCTACGACTTCGAAGTTATGATAGTTCTCTAATTCTCGTTTTCTCTGAGCTAGCTCGTCTGCCAGCCTATGTATTCTGGTGTTAAAATTAGGTGCATTCGGTACGGCTGATGCGTTATTGATTGAACCTCTTTTCGTTCGTACTTGTACTCATCGATTAATTGGGAATATCTCCTGCTTAGAAACCGAACCATTGTTATGAAAAGCCTAGCCTATTAACCCACTAACTCCACGTAAATGCCGAGCCGTTGGCGAACCACTGAGTAGTGCTTTCTCTATGTTGCTCACGATTATGGTTTAGTAATCTGATTCCTGGTCTGCAGCTTCTAGAGGTTGGAGTTAGGGAGCGACATTACACCTTTAACAAGAAGCAGGCCCAATGGTTTTGGATGAAGTTAGATCAGGATCTAAAAAGTATGAAAACAATTGAGACTTTATTTATTATTACACCTGACTTACTCTTTGTCCCGATTTAAGTTCATCTGCTTAAGGAAATACTTTATTATTCTACTCTTGTTATATTAGTTCTTCATGTTATTTTTACTGATTCTATCATCATCAGAGTCTACTCTTAAATAGCTCTCATGACTTTTTGAACTTATATAAACATAGATAAGCTGGTCTAATTCTTTTCTATAATTTAATATTGCTTCAGAATCACTATTTATTGTCATGAAGTTCATATTAAGGTACAGTAAACTATGTGATCTTGCTCGTTTTGTGTAGAATTTCATAATGTTTTAACTTCAATCTTTTTGAATCATTGCTTATGGACTACATCTAATACTTCCGAATAAAGTTTCCAACTATGAGGTGATGACAGACATCTGAACTGTTTGAAACTGATATATAAAATAATCGCAAATTCAATTCCTTATCTTTTATCAAGAAAAAAATTGCATCGTTCGCAAAATTCCAAGAAGTTTTCTAGACCGTCAAGACTTCCCTGCGGGGTATATAAACTATCGCTTTATATATGTAAGTTTCTTTATGTGTTCTTATTTTCTCCAAAACGTCATTACTGTAATACTTTTGTATGTTTTTGCTGTTGTTACAACTTTCGTTGTTATTGCTTTTGCTGCTGTCAAATCATATTTTAATCTATTTTGATTGCTGACTTTTATACTCACATACAAGTAGTACTTGTGCATATTCAGATATATGTACATATGTATGTACTTTTGTAGGTGGGTGTACGTGTAGGATTTGCATATGGAATGTGTTCGTATTGTATCCAGATAAGGTAATTGAATTTTATTTATTAAAAAGGTAAATGAATCAATCGAAATTGGCTTATTCGTGCATTTCGCACACATAAATAAACGAATACATTCATAAATGCCAGGAAAATAGCTGGCGAGTGTACGAAGTAAAAATTAAATAAAAATCATTATGAATGCATTGTTGTGAAGTGTATATGTGTGGGTGTAAAATCTGGTCATTTAATAGTGATAAAAAATATCCTTAAATAGTAGTAGTGAGCAGTGAGCTCTTTGTTACTTCCTTTCAAAGTTTAATATCGGATCTTACTTTAATGCTTCACATTCTCTAAATTTAGGTAGTTTGTATGCGAAAACTATTTTTAGCTTCATCTAGATATGTACTGCAGTAACGGACTTACAAAATAAAATGTAAAATAATCTTACGTCTGTTTCTGTTGCTCCTCATAGTTCATACATACCATAGTTTTCCCCATTTTTGACACCGAGGGAGATTATTAGAAGATTAAATATTATCTTTGAATTTTTATAAAATATTTAGGAGATTTACGGATATTTTCGGTAAAAAACTATTCATAAGCACCGAGGATCCCACTTCCGAGTAGTTTCTGAGGGTTTATACCCAAAAAAGGGCGACACCGAGCCTATTTTCTATTTATTTTCCTACAGCTTTTATCCCTTCATTGTAAACTTTAGTGTTTCTGGCTTTTTATTAGTGAGTTATGGCATTTTTAAATTGGGTACATGAACGCTAGACCACGGTCTGGATCAATTTCAATAACGAAATTGTGGTCAAGGAGTATAAAGTCATCCTAGTGGTCGAAAATCAATATATATTTATATCAATGATCCGATTTCATCCATTTACAGCATCAAATAAATTTAATTTTTATGTATGATCTCTTAATTTTGACATAATATCTGATATATTGACAGAAATATACGGTATGAAGACAAAGGGAACTTCGAAAATCGTTATATTACGTACATACATATATGAAACCTATTGGAAGTATTATTTTCAGAGATAGATGCTCACTGAATGTCTTTCAGATAACTATCTGATAAAACTGTTATAGGACTGAAGTTCTCATATTCGGTATCTGGGATCCTTAAAAATTACAGTCCGATTTCGACTATTTTTAGATCGAAGCTGTCACACATTAAGACAGATTATATTTATGTTTAATAATCTGAGTCTGGTCATAGTTCAATATAGCTATTTTCAAATTGTGGTATAAAATTACCACGACAATGTTGTGTTACAGACTTGGTCCCCATCTGTCGATTACTATTGATAGATGATATTTTATCTTAAAGCCCCCGATGTCACGCCCATTGTTTTACTTTAATACCGATTCACAAACTGAGATAACCCACTGTTCCATTTTTGAGGTTAATTTAATTCTTCTGACGTTTTTCGTCGCATTTCAAGTCGTTTGGAGCACAACATTTATATGGGCGATGGATTTAATGAAAATTTATCAATAAAAATAAATTAGGTTTAATGTATAGTATGTGTATCGATATCATAAGGCGAGGAGTGCAGGTTCTATTATGATCATAATTTAGCTAATAGATATAAAAACACAAATTTATTATCTATATTTATATATTCAATATTCAAATGCTACTGCTTACATTATTAGCATCCAATTTGCTAAAAAGAAAGTCGAATTACCTAATTCCAGCAAACTATGCATGGATCTAGGTATATAAATATGAACTTTTGTGCATAATATGTGTATAATCATGCCATATACATAGATCTACTTAAATATGTGTGTATATCTAAAATTAGTTTGTTTCGTTTAGACCGTGCTGTATTCGCATAGAAAAATGTATATATTAAGAGCAACTCATATGCTTACTCACACAAATGAGAGTGTCCATTTGAGTAGGTATACGTATCTCATATAAGTATCTATGTACAGACACTTTCCAGCATATCCCTACATTGCTTAATGTGGTGTCACCAACTATTTTACCGTAGTGTCAACTTAAGCTCTATTATTCTCCCACTATTTCTAAACACATTGTCAACATATTCCTATCGCCATCTCGCTCGCGCACGCTTTCGACGGTCGGTCGTCCTTGTCGCCAAATGCGCTGTCGTCGTCGGGTTGCGGTAGTCACTTCGCCGTACTTAGTTGGTTGTTGGTTGGTTGACATTCGTAAAATCTCAAAATCCCGAAGGTCGTTGCCAGGGATTTTCTTAGATTTTGTTAGATTTAAATGAATTAGTTGCGTGGACGATTGATTTTTTGACCTTTTTTTAGCAACTAATGCCGAGTCTAGCTTACTTATTTGTTTGCGCTCATATGTCGTCTGACTGTTTATACAGTGGAAGGTGGGAGACGCCATCAACAGCGGCAAGTAGCTTCATTGGGGATTTTTTTGGGTGTTAGAAGCGCAGTTATTAGGTGCTGCCATGCTTTTTATTACACTTGTTTGTAGACATACATATGTACATATGTGAATTTGCAAGTTTGCCTTCGTGTGTTGTTGGTTATTTGTTTGTTGCTAATACTTTTAATTTGAGCTTCTTGCTTTATTGGAGTGTGAAAAGGACCCTATTTTCTGTTGAACTAATTTTATATGTTCTCTCATGCGTTGCCCATTAAATAGCAAAATATATGTGTATTGGTTAAAGATATTACATGTGTATTGGTGTATGTTTTAATTCGGGATTTAAGCACACGGCGTGTGAAAGGTTGAAAAGTACTATGCGTATTTTCATCGATTTAGTCGCAAATAGTGTAAATTGGGTTTTTTAAAGTATTGTTCCAGCGATAATAGTCAAATCATGATTTTTCATATATGAATTTTCAAGTAACCATTTTCAACTATTAAGGCCAATTCATGAAGTTTTGAAATAATTTAAAGAAATATTAAACATAAACGTAAGATATTTTTGTATCGAATTTGGTGGATAACTTCATAACTTTGAAGTTGTAGATAATTTCGTATATCTGGGAACCAGCATTAACAACACCAACAATGTCAGCCAGCGCAGAATCACTCTTGCCAACAGGTGCTACTTTGGATTGAGTAGGCAATTGAAAAGTAAAGTCCGTTCTCGACGAACAAAAATCAAACTCTGCATTCCGTCCTGATTTATGGTGCAGAAGCGTGGACGATGTCAACACACGACACTGAGACGACACTAGAAGTTTTCGAGAGGAAATTTTTCGCAAGATTTATGGTCCTCGGAACATTGGCAACGGCGAATACTGCAGACGATGGAACGATGAGCTGTACGAGTTATACGACATTGACATAGTTCAGCGAATAAAAGCGGCTCGCTGACTAGGTCATGTTGTCCGAATGGACGAAAACACTCTAGCTCTGAAAGTGTTCGATGCAGTACCCGCCTGAAGAAGCCGAGGAAGGGGAAGGCCCCCATTCCGTTGGAGAGCGACCTGGGTACACTTGGGATCTCCAACTGGCGCCAAACTGGGAGGGAAAGAGTGAAGTGACGCGCTATCATCGATTCGGCTATAACCGGCTAAACGGTTTCCACGCCAACACATACAAATTCAAACCAATGTTGGCATTGAAGAATTTGCTGATGACTTCTCTTAATTAATAGAAAGCACTGAATCTAAGGATGAAATTCATTTCAAAAGCCCAGAAAATGCGAAAATTTCCTTTAAGAACTAGGAAAATCATTTTTAGCTCTCTCGGGAAGCCCACGATGCTCAGAAAACGATGTGAAGGAGTTAATATGAATCTATAATAGTTCAATTTCGTATTGAGAGTCCCAGTGGGGTGAAAAATAAGTGATTAAAAAAATAAAGTGGCTATTTACGACTACTTACGGTATTTCTCCGTGCGTTGTCATGGTGGAAAACCACTTTTTTGTACCCCAAAAGGGCGTTTTTTTAATTTAATGTCGACTTCTCTAATAATTTGGTACTTTACAATCTATCTTCTTTAGCTAGTCGAAGTGGACACACCTTTAGGCGATGCGATAATAAATCTCTATTTTTTATATATTAATATTTAAGCTAATGCAATAATAGCGATATGATTAATTTTGTGGGTACCATGATTACTAACACAATGCTAGAATATAATAAATATACTCTCACGACCATATTTAATGAATAGTATTCACCCATTGGCACCTATAGACCTCGTACTTAAATCTAATTACAAACCAATATCTTTCAATAATTTCATTTACACGTTTGTATGTGTGTGTGTGTGTGAGCTTCTGTGTTATGTTTATGTGCCCACATAATTACAAACTTAACACTCCGACTAATCCAGTTAAACAAAAGTGATTGGAAATTGCAGCAAAATTATTACACCAACAACAATTTATGCATGTAAATGCAATTACAACGAGATGTAGATGTGTGTGTGCGTTTGTGTGTGTAGTCAACTAATAATTTGTGGTAATTTCGAATAGTTGAAATATTAGTATTCGATGTACTTGAGCAACAACAAATATTAATTATACAAAACCAATAGTGCATATGCGGTTATAATTTTAATCTGATCAATATTATAGCAATTGTGTTAGCAGTTAATGAGGCGTGAGTATACGGTTTGTTGTGAGATGAGATGAAATTATGATCAAGAGTATCAAAACAGGAGTTATTTTTTTAAATAAGTTTTCTGTGTAAACTTGCAGAACGTTTGAATCCTTGCTTGATGACGAATCACCAAATTTTTTTTTATAGAATTTGGAGGTTCCTTAACAAGAGGCTTGTTCGATTGTTGGAATATTGAAATTGAAATAATTTTTAGATCTTTCGATTTTAGTAATGATGAAGCTGTTGTCTTCACAATTATGAAAAGAATATTGAGCAACGTTCCGTAAAATCAAACTCAATGGATTGAGAACAAGCTGTGCAATGAAATGATAGCAATAGAAAACAGTTTAAATCCGACCGAGTTTCTTCTAGAAATAAAATTTCCAGACTTTCTTACTACTCAATATAATCTCTAGCATCCAAATTCACTAGATCCAGACAATCTGTGTAAGAATTGTTTGTTAAAACTTAACCGAACCGATCACTCCTTGGATCGATCTAAAAGGGGATGATATTCGTTTGAAATTTTTGAAAATTAAATCGAGAAATTCTTCATAAACTACCCTCTCAATTTATATGTTACGTCAATTGGATTCTGGAGTACATTTAATGCTTCGCCTAGTCCAATGGGTAGCTGATTTGATAATTACCTGTTCAATTGTTGTTTTTGCCTACATACCATGTGTATATAGGTGTGCTAGTATATGATATTTGCTACACCATTTTGTTGTTGTTAACTAATCATCATAGCCAAAGATTTATTCTAATTACTTTGCAAGACCGCGAATAATAATACTCATTATTGTTGCCTGATTACCAGCTAGGCCAATGAAGCGATTCAGTTTATGTACATACAGGGTTCGATATTTATGCGTACTAGGGTGAACGATTAATGGCATACATTGAACGTTCAATATAACTCCATTTTTATTGATTTAATTTTTGAATAGAAAAGTTATGGATATTAGAATAGTTTTACCAGATCCGTTAGAATTATGAAGATCCATATTAAACCAGTCCAGACGCTGAACTTAATTTTCGACGGTTTTCAAGCATAAATCGGCCGATACTGCTGCAATTTCACGTTCTATATTCGTACGAAGTTCATCAATCTTCGCTGGCTTGTTGACATAAACCATAGACTTGACGTAGACCCACAGTAAATAGTCTAACGGCGTAAAATCCCACGAATCGAAAACGATTGTTACATTCGCTGTGTGGCTTGTGGTGCCGTCCTGTTGGAACCACATGTTGTCCAAGTCCATATCATCCACTTCGGACCAAAAATATTCTGTTATCATTGAGCGGTAGCGATTCTCATTCACAGTAACATGCCGGTCTTGATCATCACAGAAGAAGTACAACCCAAAGACGCCGCCGGCCCGTAAACCGCACCAAACCGTAATTTTTTCGGAATGCAATGGTGACTCATGGAGTAAGGATGGATGGATTTCTGCCAGATCAATAACACAGCACATTACATATCATATCAGCCAGAAATGAGCCTCATCACTACGTAGGACATCATTATCCGGACTGAACCCCGACATACAAAATACATGTCCCGCATGCAACGAGTCCCCGCATGATTCTAACCACCTCTTTGCATGCCCAACGAACCCAACATCCCTCATCTAACATCCCTTTCCCTTTGGTCCAACCCTGACGAAACAGCACGTTTCCTGATTTCGACGACAACTAGATTTATGCTCTTCTTATCTCAGGCAGGGATAGATAATCGCTACAACAACAACAACAACGTAGTGCTCTTCATGTTTAGGCTACTGCCTCCCAATTTAGATAGACAATTTTAATAATATTGACTAGTTGTTGGATCGCATATCTTTCCATAATGAAGTGGCAAACCTTACTGAAGAGAAATGTCAAAAGAACGGGAAAAATATGGCGTCGTTTGCTATCCCTAACGGTTAAATTTTTTAGCTACTCTATTGAAAAACCCTTTATTTGAAAATTAGACACAAAAACCAAATTCAAATATATTTACCCGATCACCCTAATGCAGCAACCCACATAACGCGGTTGCAATTTCAACATTGTACGCATATTTACCTTCCATATTTGCATTCGCAAACGCTTCGACAAATACCAATGAATTTGCGATTGCAATCGCTTATTCACACAAATGCATATTTTCCGAATGTGTGCTTGTGTGCGCGTGTGTTTATGTGCATATCTGCGAATTGTCAGATCTCTGGTCTTTGCGATTTGCATTGCATTTCGATTTGCAAACGCCTAAATTCTCATTAGGCGCATTAGCTGCAAATTCCCAGCTGCCACACAATTGCAATAGCACTTCGCTACTCTGCGCAGGCATGTCGATAGACTTGTGTATACAATTTATACATATACATATGTGTAATTAATTGATAAGGGGTTCGGTGCGACCCGTTAGGAAAACGCTGAATAGCTGAGGTAAATTTCTGTTACTACTTTGGAGGGATTTTTCGATCTGTTGACAAGGTATTTTAACAACTTTGAATGAAAAAGTTTTGGAACAAAGTTGCCATCTATTATAAAAAATATAAATGAGGTAAAATAGAGTTGCCAACTATTTCATATTGAAACCGTTCTGACATTACAATTTTCAATTTTACAATAATTACAATTTTTCTCTTCATATTTCTTACGAAAATGAGTCAGTATTAAGGATCTTAAGTCCTCAAAAAATACCTAATTTGAATATTTATTCTAGAAGTAAGGAAAAGTTTATCGAATTTCAATTCTTCAGGCTTAATTTGACATGAAATAGAGTATATGACCGGCTGTTAAAACCCAAAGTAAGAAAATTTGGTGCAGAAGTAGACTTCGGTCGCAGAAAACCGAGACGAGAGCCGAAAAAAATCAAAAGAAAGTCTTCACATGAATTTTAGAGTTCCAAAGTTGCAGGTTTTTAAAGATTTTGAAGTAATTTTTGGAACACTATCAATATAACCGATTGGAAGACATGAGCTTAAATGTTTTTTTTTTATGTTTACGAAGAAGCATATGAAACCCTCCCCACGAATGTTCGTATATTTGTTATAAGCAAGAAATTTGAACCAGCAACGGTTTTAAATTAATTATAAATGCACAAGTGGATTTACCGGCAGGGTGTACGCGCAATATCCGCGAGTAAAACCACAACCAAATTCAATAATAATAATTGATTGCTTATTGGAATTTGCACACCCGCACACCGGAATAACTGAAGAGCCATACATTTAATACACGCAGCTCTATGATACCACAAACACACACTCAGCTACTTATAAGCACAGTTAGCCATACACACACATACACATTTATAAACCAGAATTAGGCAAATTCGTTTAGCTATGAACACATGTTCACGCTCACGATTAGAATTATCCTGGCTTTAGTACGAATGGGTGGCAAATAATCGCATAAACAAGCGCACCGACATTCGCACAAATGTTCGTTGGAATGTATGTGTGTGTGTGTTTAAAGGTAGCCCGGTTTAGTTGTAAATATAACCTCACACAAACTAATCATCTGATTTTAACTATGTATTAGATTAAACTCATTTGTGTGTGTGTGTACGCCTCTCCTCTTGCACCTTTGAAATCCCGATTTTGCTAATCACTGTATGAAATATTAATATTTTCATTTCGTTACGTTTCTGTTTTGTTTTATTTACAACAATTAACTTATTGCATATCTAAGTAAATATATGTACTTATGTACATATGCTCAGGCATGAGCAAAATGGTGTAAATTTTGTAATTCTAAATCTAATCAATAAGTCATGTATTTTATAATTTACTTCTAACAAACGTGTAAATCTTCTCTTTTAGAAGTCAATAATAATATATTTAATAAAGGCAGTGTTGGATTTCAATGGCAGCAATTAAACTATAACCAACAACCCTCAAAATGAAGCTTGTATTTTGCTCGACATCTTCGTTGAACTATTATTGGGCATAGTTACTATTTACTACGGTTGACGAACAAGTAATTGCCAATAAATAAAGCCTAACCTAATTTGTCTTCCAAAGATTTCGTTGCTGTGTCAAGTATTTTCGAAATAAAGGGAGAATGTTACTATGTTTTAATGTCTAATTCAAGAGCCAGGAGCTCAGAAATATTTCATGAACCTCAATATGTATATTGTTAGTTGTTAGTATTGTTGACAGGTTGTTGGGCCATCAAGTTTACCCATAACTTCAAATTCTCTGTAACTCATATGAATTTTAACCAGTATCTTTGCTTTCTTTACACTCCCGATATCCATAAACAGCCAACATTCACGGTAAATAAAATATAGTCGGAATTGAAGTACCAGTAACGAGTGAAGTAGCGCTCTCTTTCTGATATATATTTGATTTCTTTGCAAAGCATAAAAATTATTTGTGGCCTTTTGAAAGCAGTGATTTCAGTTCCCGAGCTCGAAAACAGCTGAGTCGAGGTTTTTAAGGGGTTAGTGGTAGTAATGATATTCAAAAAATATTTTTTTTGTTTTTAGCATATTCGTTAAGTGAAAATTTGAAGTTAATCCGATAATTACTTTTCGAGTTATTCGACAAATAATAAAGAGCGTTCGATCCCTCCAATACGCTAATGGGAAACTTTAAATGCGTTTTTTTTTCAAAACTATGCTTTTCCAACTGGTGACAACTGTAACTTGAAAACCGCTCAGTATATTTTAATGAAATTTATACAGCCTTTAGGATACATAATACTCCTGGGCCTGATCAAAGCCTAAGACCTATTAACTCTGTTAATTTTTTCCCGAAAATCTAGAAAAACATTTCTGAGGGCGCCATTTTGTTAATTTTTGAAAAATAAAACAAAAAAGCTTCGATCAGGCGCAGGATTGTCTATTTATAAAACTAATTTTTCTTATCCCATAGAGTTTAGATGAATTTCCAAGGATTTATGATTGTCACTGCAAAGACCTTTTTTTGGAACTGGGTCAACACAAACAGCTTTAACTTTGGAAATTATAATTTTTTTTTGCAAATTTTCGTGACTTCAATTCAAAATATTGTGTTATAATGCCATATTTTTACTTTTGTAAAATAACATGATTTAATAGCAAACAAATTCATGAAAATTCTAATTTTTCCATGTCTCTGACTACTCCTGGCCCCTTAAAGGAGAGATAGAGATCGATTAGTCCTCTTGAAGCGCTTCGATTTCCATTATAAAATTTGAGGTCTGATCGCACTAGTTTCATTTGTCTATATTTGCAACTTATAATTGGAAACATTTTCGATAGATCAGGTTTGAGCAGAATATGTTCAATGAGAACTTCAAAACTAAATACTTTATTCGATTAGCAAAGCCTTGGAGATATGCCAATCAGATTCTGCCCTTTGATGAATCTGTCTATTTTTCCTCTAAGATGGGTACCCACATCTCCCTTATAGGTTTTTACTAGTACTTGAAAAACAAAAATTATCTTTTCTTTAGCTTGCTAAAATGTGGACAACAAAATTAAAAAGGTTTGTATAAATAAACATTTTAATAAAGTGAGGCTCTTATAATGAGAGTTTATATCTCTTCAATTCCATTTTGCTCGAACCTGATACCCGTTTATTGTATTGTCATCATTATTTTCAGGACTAAATCGTGATAGGAAGTGATAATATTTCTAATTTAACTCTAAATAAGATCTTCATCATATTTTTCAAGATCTTCATGGATCGAAAAATGAAATCCTCAACAGATAATATGAAAACAAGTTGTTCCTCTTCTTCAGGCCTTATTAAACATTTGAGGCCGAAAAAAAAATACTTTGGAGATGCAAGAAATTTCGATCCACAAGTAGCCTTAGGTCGTAGTAAATCGGTATGAGAGTCGAAAAAAGTCAAAAGGAAATATTCACAGGAACTTTAGAGTTCCAAGCGTTCAGGTTTCTTCAAGAGGTAAATCTATTTATTTATTTTTGTTCCGGGATATGATTTTAAATGTTTTTGCAACACTACATAGACTTTCTAAAATTTGTATTTAGAGTTCGATAAAAAAATGGCTTAAAAAGCATATATGAGCTATAATTTATATGAGCTATAATCTTCTTCAATACATTTCAATACCTTGATTACATCAGTAATGATGTTTACATCTTATGTGGAGTTAAAAAACTTCACTGAGATCTTATAAATAAAATTCCATCCATATATGTCCATATATGTCTGTATGTACTCATATACCATTCATACCATCGCTTTTGCGTTAACACTGACTTTATGTTTTACATTCATCCCACGAGAAACGCAAGTTATTATTCCATCAGGCAGTGTGTTAAATTAGAAAAATTATTATTATTTCCTTCTGCTGGTATTAAATGTTTGTCAGATGAAAGAGAGCTTGTGTGTGTGTGTGCAAGTATATATGTAAGTATTATATAAATCGGCGTATGCTAGCTAGTGTGAAGTGCAAAAATCCAATAACACTAAAATGAATAAAAAAGTGTTATGTCCCTTAGTGAGCCAAAATAAAAGCTCATATACTCCCTTTTTCAAATGCTATTAGTGGAATTACAACCACACACACACACACGCAAACATTCGCATTATACGAAAAGCACCGCACCGAAGTGGGAGTGGAAAGTACATTTATATGTGCGAACACTCTCATAAGTACTCAACGAAGATGCTGGAGATTTGATGCACACATGCGCGAATAAAGGACATTCCAAGCGCTCGCACACACATAAACTGGTATATGCATATGCGAGTGTGTGTGTGTTGGCTGCAAAAGTGACTTTAGGCAGGGATAAAAATAAGGATTTAGCATAATCTACAATACATTAGCGGTAGCTTTGCTGTGGATTTCAATTCAATTCTTCAGGTATCGAACTGAAATCCATGTAAATTACGATTTGGCACCTACTTGTGCGCTCAACCATTCGCCACAGCAGCCAGCCAAGTGTACAAATGGTGGCTGAGCATAGAAAGCGTGCTGAGGTGTGTAAGCAAATGGGAAATGAGCAATCGTGTAGAAAAAAAATAAAAAATAATATAAATAAAATACGCACATAAGTGGAAATATAATAAGAAACAACATGCGGAAAGTGTGGGTGACAAATCTATTTATTTATTTAGTAAAAATAATAGGTATATATATTTTTTAACATTTGCAATATGTGTTAATGAAAGTAGTAAATCTGTGAGCTATGAAACATAATAAAATAACTATAATATGAATACACTAGTTTAATATATTTAATAATATATTTTTCTAACTTATCCTTTTTAACTCAGCATTACGCTACATTGCGGCCCTATTCATTTCAAGGAGCCAGAGGAACCAAGAGAGTCTTCTACAGTTACATAATGCCACAGAAGAAGCACCAATTTCTTTTTGATGAAAGCCCTTTAATCTAATCTCGTGTCGGTGCTACAATCCAAAGTCAAAAGGACAACTCACACTAAGAGAAGAAATGTTTAAAGAAATGTATTAGAAACCCTGTTAGGAATTCATCTATCTAATTCATGTTTTGAACACCTTTTTTAATTCAGGTTTAAGGTGAAAAAAATGGTTTAAATTAGGTTTAAATTAAGCGGCAATATTAGATGGTAAGACTTTTTTTGTATTTTTTTTGGAATTTGGTTCAAAATGGACCGGAATTGAGAGTATTTTAGTGGAAAGAACACTCATCTGTTTACCAACTTATTCGTGTTTTGTCGATGAGTTTTATCTAAAATCGAGGCATGAAATATTTACCATAAAATAGAGAATCCGAAATTATTGGTTTAGAATCTAAATATTAGAAGTTATAATGTTCGAGACTATTATACTCTACGGAATAAGTTACGAGAGTATTTAAAGCTCTTTTATTGATAAATCATTTATTGTTAGTTGGAAACTCTTGAGTTAGGAAAAGAGAGATCTGAATATATTCAAGAAGTTTTATGTTATTTTAAGAATAAAAAAGTTTTAAACGAAACTAATAATAAACTAAGTAATGATACATTTTGAATTAGGTTGGGGAAACAGTATTAATTACTATATTTACTAGGGATCTATGCAATAAATCTAAATTTTTTTGAGAATTGTGATAAATACTTGGAGCTTTAAGGGCTTATATAGGTTTCTCAGCTTAAAAAAAATTGATTTTTTGTTGTCTTATTAAATTTTATAAGATCTCTAGAATATTGTCGATCCGTGTAATAGTTTTAGGGGCATGTTACGCGTTCAATATTTATCGTGATATTAGTATCGCGATCTATATTGAATATTGCTGGATTGCGGATGAATACTTCGCGACTGCAAGACGTTCAATGTATATTATTATGATATTTATTATTTTTATACGATGTAGTTGTGTTTTCACAAGAAAAAATATTTTAAAAATGTATTTGTCTACTTTTTCGTAAATTTTTTTATAAAAAGTCGGAAGAAAACAGAAAAAAGTTGTTTTTGCTCCCACAGAAATTCATTATATGCATTCAATATTTGCACGTAATCAAAAAAACCTTTGGCGGATGAGTTGCATAGCTCTGGCAAAGATTCTAATTCATGTTCATTTTATTAGAATAAAGTTTATTTTAAAATTCTGGCACTGTTGTATTTCACCAATTCGGACTTGTAAATCACAAAATATGCTACTATGTTATTTATCTCGCGATCCACGATCCGTGATCTGGATTTCAAAATATTTAAATATTTTGTGATATGGATCGTGATCCATCAATATTGCATGCTAAACGTTCAATAAATATCGCGATACAGGAAATATCACGATAAATACTGAACGTGTTGTAGGCGCCTTAGAGATACAGGCTGAAGAAGTTGCGCGCTCCGAGGTCGTAATCGGTTGTCAAGATGTCTCAAGAACTAATCAAACGATTTCGATGAACGCATGTAACCCCTTTCTTAGTTAAAATTTCTCCCTATATATATTTCAGAAGGAGATCTTATAAAAATTAAAAAAATTTAATGAAGTGTATAACACCCACATATCCAATTCCTACCTCGCCTTAAAGTGACTATATGTAAATATATGAGCAATTCTTACTCGGGAACAGGACACGAAAACATCAAATGAATGCCACACATACACGCAGAACTATCCACAAGCGTGTAACGGTAAAGTAGAAACGCGAAAAATTGCAAAAAAGGGACAAAGCGTGCAAAAAATAAATCTGCTGTATAAAATAAGAAAAAAACAACAAAGCTGTTGTTGATGGCCATAACAGTGGGTTTGGCATACCAAAGTGGCAGCAGCAATAACAAAAAATTATAACAACAACAACATGTAATGTGTGTAATAGTGGCAGCAATAGCCAAAGCAATAACAAAACAGCAGCAATAATAACAACAGCAACAGCAACAGCAGCGAAGCAGATTTAGAGGTTACTTATGTGTGATTTAGAGGAGCACGCGCGAATATGGCGGTGATAATTCTTTAAAAATTGGAAATTGTTTTCCAATCGATTTTGCATTAAGTCAAAGCCCCAACCTTTTTGGCGTTTGTTTGTGTTTTTTTTTTGTTTTGTTACAGTTGTTGTTATAACTTTGTTGTTCATTCTCTAACGCTGATTGTTTTACAAAAGCATGAAAGATGCGTTGCTGGAGGAGAGGGGGTGGGTGGAACACACACAATATTTGTGAACAATTTGGTTGGGGTTAGTTCAGATTTTATAGATTCATAAGGAATACAAGTTTTTCATATTTACGGACATTTACAAGCTCACACACACACACGTGCTTACTCGTATTGGTTTACATTTATTTTATTTTCGCGGATTTACTACGCGGGAGTGAAGTTTCGGGATTTATAGCTGGACAAATTATCACGCAGTGAAGAAGGAATAAATAGACACTTTGCGTATTTTGGAAGTTAAGAAGTGATGAAAATGTACGAAGTGTGGTTATGAATATTAATGACGAAAAAAATATTTTTTTGACGATTTTAATTCCAAATCGACTAAAATTTCGTTACATAATTTATGGACCTTATGTGATCGGGGAATGAGTTTTATATAAGAGACGAAGATTATTGGCATGTTAATCATCTACCAATCATATATTCAATGATTTCGTTGAAATATTCGAACGCGATCGTTCGGAATGATGAGGTAAATAACTTTTCATGTTTGAAAACAAAAAGAAGGTCAATTCTGTTCGTTGCCTAAATGGCTCAATTTGTCCGTGGCGACGGCTGAGGTTTGACTCGGTACATTATCATGGCGAAAGAACGCTTTTATTTTCGGAATCTGGTGATCCTTTTTTCCAATTAGACATCGAATCGATCCAATAATTCAGCGTCGTAAAGGTCGTTTAGCCTTTCTCCAGATAGTCTATGTAGACACCACCCTGTGATCACCGACGGCTGTCACCTATTCGGCCGGTAGGATAGTTTTCGCCGCTGTTTAGACTGTCTCTTGCTCTCTGGTGCATATCGGTGGATCTATGTCTCTAAAATAGGCATCCATCGAGCTAACTTAACTTAACCGCTTAATCTTTCATGAGCAATGTGTCCCACGCATTCTTTTGAGATACCTACTGCCTCAGGTGTCTCGTACATCAATATATTTAAGTGGATTGTTATCTCTTTATCCACCATGGTAGCCGCTTTCGGGACATTTTCGTGTGGCTCATCCAAAACCAACATACGTGCGACTACTTTGAAACTCGTTCAATCAATTTTTGATGGTCAAAGGAGAAGAATCAAGATACATAATCCTTGAGTTGTTTGGATTAACCACGACTTGTCTTCCAAAAACCTAAAATTGAATTGTCGATATTGCTCAATATTGCAAAACAGCGCCAAGAAAAATATATTTACAAACTTGACTTTTGGCGGCTGTAAGAATAAAAAAAAATTCGGTCAAATGAATAACCACATGGATGCATATGTAGGCAAGTATAGTCATGTAAAGGTCAACCAAAATAAAAGCTAAAGAATTAGTAGCGCCACGAAGGAGCTGAAATAAAATGTTGTATAATAGCGAAATAGTTAATAAAAATACCATAAAAGGCAATCAGAGCAGCGAAAGGATAAGCCATAAGCACAAATATACTCTTACGAGATTTTATAGACACTGAAGAAGGTATTTAGCCAAAGAGAAGTAGCAGGAAATGAACAAAATATCTACGCTTGGATGGGCCGTGTGTGTTAGTGAGCAACCACAATCACACATATAGAGGAGACACCTTTGTTCGAGGGCTCGAACGCCCTCTTAAAAGTTATTTTATCTTCTCATTTTGCTTTGCCACTCTCTCCACTCCCCAAGAATATGTTTTTCATTTTGTAAAACCCCGAACAAAACCCATAATGTGACTACAGTAGTCACAGAACAATGTGCAATGAATGTGTATAACAAACAATAGGTTTGACTGGAGGAGGTGGTGACTCTGACAATGCTTGCTCGACTTGGCAGAAGCGGAAAGCAAAAAGAGCAACAACAATAGCGGCAGTTGTTTATAGGGTGGGAAAATAGGCAGGCGCGTGTGGGTTACCATTAGTGGGCGGGTAATATGTATATAATTATATATATATATGTATGTGAGTGTGCAATGTCAATGGAAATGACATTGCTGCCGTCGTTGTAGCTTTTGTATTACAATCGTGACATATTTTATTTGCACAATGACAATGGCAATATCCAAACGCTCATGACTGTAAACACCCATACAGAAATACATTCATACATATGTACACACGCACTCATATAAATAGACGCACAATAGAGCCAGAATGGAGTAGGCACATACAAACGCTTGAATCCGTGTAGCATCACTTCCTGAGGCAACTCACTGTATATATACAATTTAGTAGGCGAACCATTTCCACTTACCGATATTTAGTCACTTTCCTTGTGCTCCACTTACACACACACAGCGCTAACGGAAATAAGTGAGTGCCGCCACGCCAAGGTGCGAGTAATGGGAACATGAAAAGCAAACAGCTCGGCGAAGTAGGTGGCAAATAGACGTACTCGTACATCCAACAACAATATAATCACAGCAACAAAAAAATAATGCAATTTGAAGTGAAATACACGTAACGTAAGTGCAAAGGATAATGCGAATTGAAATGACAAAACCTAAAATAATCATTGGGAAAGTGCTGCCACAGTGAGAGTGAATGAGCGTTGTGCTAGGTGTGTTTGCATGGATGTACGCTATGGAAGGTACTATTCTAGATAAGTGAAACCAGTTTCTACTTCAATTTTGTCTATTCAGTTACTTTGGCATAAGTAACAACAGTTTAGGAACTCTCAAAAATATGTTTTAATCATTCCAATCTTAGGTTCTAGTTAGTACCGTTTTTTTCTCAGTAAAGTCTGCGTAATAACTTTATAGCCATAAACTAACGGTAAGCAATCGGTGCTCTCGAGACTTTTTCTCTGCTTGAGCACAGATTACCTAGACCGTCAAATTTCATACTCCTTTATGAGTGGTTGTAAACCAAACAGAACTGTAGACCTTGTAGGGTATTGATAGTTCGAAAATGTGTCAATCGATAAGTTTAAGTCGACTTCTTAGAAAACATAGTTGGATACTGAATTTGTACTTGCAAAATAAATACTACTCGTTTAGTTAATATATAAAGCGTTTATCTGTCGGGTTTTCATTCACGTAGGTAGGCATTTAAGAGAATGTGAAGCTGTGTGCATTTACCACGGCTAAATCATATCTAAATGTTTCTAGCAAATAGTAAATAAAATACCTGCTCCAGATATTAAAATGATGTACATTTAAAATAAATTTATTGATTTATTTAAGAATAAATTTAAAATTTTATATTATACATATATGTATGTATGTATATTTATATTATTGTATATATATTTATTTAGACAATTTTATCATAATCTAATCAGTAGTTCTTTGAAGCCAATTGAATCACTCTTTTTTCAACATTGACAACGACTCCGTCAGATTTTTAAAGAGAATTTAACTCTGCTGCAGGAATACTGAATTAAGGAAATCGCTTAAAAATCCGTCGCCCAATCTGAAACATATTTTTTTACGACAAGTTTACGACTGAACTTCGCTTAAAAGTCGACTAATAAGTGGTGGGGTTTCGTCCATTTATAGAGCGTGCGTCAAGCAGATCAGACTCTGATAGAGTGTTTGTAGACTGTGTTATTATGCAATTGATTGAGCAAAACACCTCATTTTCATTGCTGCAAGTACAATAGACAGCCGAAGCAGCTTTTTTTTCAAAGCCTTGCTGTAAACCCTCCAGAATTCTTAGTGCGAATCCTAGTGTTTTGTCTTTAGAGGAATAAAAATCCCATAGTTTGAAACATATAATATCATAGTATAGTGTCACAAGACTCAGATGGGCCTTCGTCAATTCTTAACTCATTTTTGTTCTGACGAAAGCGTTTTCCACTTAAAGGGGAAATTACTCGATAGAATGTTTCGAAGTTTTTTGAACATAATATATATATTTTAAGATTTTTTTTTTTACAAAAATATTGAAAAGTAACGGAGTTATGTGCTGCCTTGGGAGGTGTCAAAAAAAGTGGCCCAACTGCTGACATGATTCCGGCCAAATGAGTTGCTGAAAAAAAATCAAAGAGGTTATTTGAAGGTCCTATACAATGACCTACGATATTTAAAAAATATCAAAAATTAAAAAATGACGCAGTTTCAAAAAAAACTGTAGTTTTTTAAAACGTTACACTGGTATATCTCCTAAAGATAAATTTTGCGTCCGATGTTAGGTTTTTTGGACTTGGGTTAATATTGTAGAACCACTTTTTTAAAGTTAGGTTTTTAAATTTATGTCTTATGATCGACAGAACTCGTCGCATGCTATTATTTCTGCAATATAAATATATCAATGCAAATTGTATATTATTTATCTTAAAGTGTTAAATATATTTTACTCAAATTACAATTAAAGAGATTCCTCCATAATGTTTGCCATTCATTTAGTGCCCCCACTGTGCGCCTGAAGCTTTCATCAAAGCTTTTTATATATGCTTTGATTATTTGTGATGAAAGCGCCTATTTTATATCGCACTTTGTAGTGTATTTTTATGCGCCTGCCAGTCATCATTTATTCATCATTATTTATTACGAAAACGAAAATTGGTTACTAAGTGTTTAATAAAGTTGTGATGTACAAATATATTGTACTTGTGTGTGTCTAAATATGGCCGAATGCCAGTTGCTGACATCTTTGTCAATTCGCCATTTTACTATCAAATTTATTGCATGCCACCTACTCGTAAAATATATTTATGCGTTTTTTATTGCGGCGAATGCCAAGACATTATTGTATTTAAATTCTAACCATATTTTTTTCAGCTGGAAACAAGTAACCGCTGTAGGTCATGCTCACATTGAACTCGGTGCTGATTTGCTGGTGCCCGTGCCCAACTTCGGCCATATTTGCGCCGGTACGTCGTATAACCAGTCAAAGCAGGTGCTGACCCTAATATCGCAGTTATGTTCATATGTATTTGTTGTATTTAATGATGGCTTCATATACTCGTACATGCGATTGCATCAATGTTGGCGCTTGGCACATTAAAAATACATTTTGTATTTACCATGCGCATTGTACGTCTATAAAACTCAGGACTTTTGCCGGCTATTAGAACAACTCCCAGCTAGGGCCGTCAGTGGTGGCAGTCAGAAAGCAATAAACTTTTTCCGCTTGAAATTTTCTCCTCATATATGTATGCCATCCTCCAGTCTCCAGCCGCTCATTCAATCATATGCTCATGTGTTTGCCTCGTTATTGTTGTTGTTCGTTTTTGTACGCTAAACGCTCCCGTATGTTGTTGTTAGCCGTTTTTATGATGTTTTAGGTCAAAATTTTGCTATAAAAATGGCCAAAACAAAAATGGTGTCATGTTTTATGTTCGCTGTGGTCATAAAAGGACACGCGGCCGTTTTTATTAGCCGAACGCTTTCGTACAATATTGCTTACATATGTATATGTATGTATGCATTTTTGGATGCAGGAATTGGGTTTTTGTGGGCTTATTTTTATTGTTGCCATTTTTATTGCATTTTTATTTACCTCTTTATATTAAAATTTGTTCATAATTTGGTATATGAACTACAACAATATAAACATATGTGAATGTATATGTACATATGTATGTACTGTGATGTGTGATTTTGTTCTCTTTTAATTTGTATTTATCGATCAATATACTCGTACATATCATACCAGGTTCAAATAAGATCCCCATCCGAAAAGGTCAACTCAGGCATATTTGTTTGTCTATTTATTATTAATGCTATGTTATTTCTCTGCTTGTTTCAGTAGGACTGATCGAGTAATATACGATAATATATAGTAAAGTGCTGTGGACAAGCTCTGTCAGGATCGAAAAGGACCTCTCCGAGCCTATCGTGTGATTTCTTTAATCTGTTGCCGGGAAAATTAATACAAACCGCCGCTGTTATCGAAAGCGCTCCAGCTTTGAAAGTGTTCAATGCAGTCCCCGTTGGTGGTAGCCGAGGAAGACAATCTTCTATAAGAGTATACAGCGGTGGGCGCCAATGATATCGTTATCATTGGAAACAGCACCCGCACCGTTAGTTCTGCTTTTTTCAGAATGGATAAGGAAGCGAAGCGAAGGACAAGACTAAATATCTCCTGTCATCAAACACACAGTCAGCGCATTCACGTCTTGGCTCCCCGTCACAGTTGACAGTCATAAATTTGAAGTTGTAGATCATTTCGTCTATCTTGGAACCACTAATTACAGTGTCAGCGTTGAAATCCAACGCAGAATTGCTCTTTCCAACAGGTGCTACATTGGACTGAGTAGGGAATTGAAAAGTAAAGTCCTATCTCGACGAACAAAAACCAAACTCTACAAGTCCCTCATCATTCGCGTCCTGCTTTATGGTGCAGAAGCGTGGACGGTGTCAACATCCGATGAGGCGACACTAGGAGTTTTCGAGAGAAAGGTTTTCCGGAAGATTTATGGTCCCATAAACATTGGCAACGGCGAATACCGCAGACGATGGAACGATGAGCTGTACGATAGTTCAGCGAATAAAAAGACAGCGGCTACGCTGGCTAGGTCATGTTGTTCGAATGGAAAGTGTTCAATGCAGCCGCTGGTGATAGTCGAGGAAGACCTCCACTTTGTTGAAAAGACCACATGGGAATGGACCTTCACTTGGTGTTTCCAGTTGGCGCCAAAGTGATAAAAGGAGGAACAAATGGCGCGCAATTGTAAACTCGGCTATAACCGTATAAGCGGTTCCTACACCAGTTAAGAAGAAGAGGTTCTGTGGACATTATGAAGAATTCTACTAATTTCTTATAGAAAATGGAGACAATCCCATTCTAGATCAATTAGCAATTAGTATCTTGATCTCTGATACTTACTAAGGCGGTGTGGGGTTTCAAAGACACTCATTCAGCCATATTTGATATATTTTGGTCTTTTCGAAGTTACATGTCTTGATAATCAACCGTGAACGGTCCTTAATTTTAATATAACCTCATCAAACCATAGTCAAGTCTACGTATCAAGCGTATACACGGTAAATTGTATCCTATAAAATGTATATGATATATTCGAGACGGGACGAGACGAATTGAGATCTGGACATCTGACAGTCCGTACAAGTGTTGGCCTCAGTAAAATTGAGATATTTCGAGTAAATATTTCGCAATTGAACTTAGCACAAATAATACTTTTAAGATACGGCAACATTATGAGAGTTGGAATCGGAATTATCAAGTACCCAGATATCGAATATGAGAAGCGACGAACGTTTATCTGGCTTTATACACAAAAGAATGTCGGTAAATTTGCGAGATGTCTCCATGAAAGGATAACAAAGTGGACTGTTGCTTATAATAAAGGGTGTTTTTTGTTGACATGTTATTTTCAGGAAGAAATAAAGAGCAAAAAAACATCAAGTAACAGCTGCGACTCATATATTGCTCCGAAAAATACATTGCCTCATTGAAAACCATACATCCCCATACACCTTATACCTAACATAATGATTTTCTCAAACCTTCGATTTACTGTATGATGATACAAATTTATTATTATTCTATATTATTTATATATTCGATAAATGTATGTATATAGGTAATACATCTAATAACCCACGTATAGAACTCCTTATATGAAAAATACAGTTAGAAAATATTTTCATACCATTTTCATATTCAAATTCTTTATATTTAATAACAAATTTAATTTTTCTCTGTCACTATAGTTGTCTTCACGACATTAGCAATGAGAAATTGGTTGCTCTAGTGCTTCTTCTGCTCTCCTCTTCCATACTAGTATTTATACAGGGTTGTCCATATGTTTGTGTCTTCACTCCTTTTTCCGCCTGCAGTGTAATTAACTTTTTGGCGTAATTAATGCCAACTCTAATTATTGTTAATCATGCTTAGCTCATGAAACGCAAAAAATATATGAGCTCCAATTAAAATCAAAAACATGTCAGAGCGGAGCAAAAATGTTGCACGGAACGAAGTGAGCTGCCGCAGACGCACGTCCATATAAATATGCAGCCATTCTAGCAGCCATCAATTACCCCAATACTACAATAAATGCTTATATAATTATGTACAACTATGTAACGGTGTGCAGGTGTGTGTGTGTGAATGTTTGAGTGTATGTTCGCTTAACGGAACCCCACGTCAAAGTGAAGTAATTTTCGTTTGACGTTCATGCGCCCTCAATATATACATATGTACTCACATTTATATACATACATACATAGCAATGTATTTTGTTGCCTTCACTGTTGCCGCCATGTTGAAATTTCATAAGACAACCCATTTTGTTTGACGCAACTCCTTCACCATTCGCCCAACAACATCCCAGCTCAGCTTCTGCACTCAAAGACACATTGTTGTGGTTGTTATTGTGCTGTACTTCAGTTGCTTACACCAACCGTGCACAACGAAAAGAAAGCACCGAAAGCATCAGAGTCATCATTTTCCTCATCATTTTCTTTGTCAACTTCTTCATTTTCATCATTATTATTATTGGGTTATTGTTGTGATTGTTGTTGTTATAGCAAGCTATCTATTGTTGTTTTTCTTGTTGTTGCCCTTGTGTTGCTATTAACATTGCCAATGTTGTTCTAACTTTGCTTGCCTTTTGTATTTTCATGAATGTTGGTTTTGCTTTGTATTGTTGTTGCACTATTTCTCTTAGGTACTTGTCTTTCTTAACTCATTGCGTTGGTAATAAATCTTTCCTGCTCTTATCTTGTTTTGTGCACATTTTGTGTTGCCTCTGATGTTGTTACTTTGTTGTTGTTTTTCACTTTTACTTCGCCTTGCGTCGCTTGATAATCGACGTGCCCCGCTCTGGGGTTCCTTCCATCAAACCAGCTACAACGCCCCCAGCACAAGCGAAAACCACCATCACAACTCCAACCGAGCTTTGTTATTATGCAGCAGCCATTTCACTGCCACCTACAAACCGTTACATACATCTACATATACATATGTATCGAGCTTCTTCAGTTAAGCAAGTTTGTGCTCTTCGTTGTGACCCCTTCTCCACTCTATTTCATTTTCTGCTTCATGCATATTCAAGTCGTTGTCTTTCTGTTAGTTCTCAGTCTTATTTACCCTTTTTGTTGTTGGCTGGCTACTCTTTCCTCCGAGTGGAGTCACTTTTTGTTCACAGCATGTTATTTGTATTTGTCACTCTGATTCACATAAAGCATAAATATTTATTTTCTTATGCTGAGTGCTTATGTGGAGACATATTCAAGGGTGTGGGTGTGTATGTACTATATAACGGTATGTATATGTACCGTATAAATATGTAATTATACTGCAATGAAGCATATCCTCAAAGTAGACGGGAGAAACACTAATTTACAACTAGACTAAAATTGAACTAGTCAAAAGATCAGCAGTCAGTGAAAAGGGTTTTGAAGTCGTTTCAGAAAGGTGCTTTAACATTTCAATAAAATCCAAATTAAATTGTATCCGCATGATGGCGCTACTATCGCAGGTGAAATTTACCACCGTGTAGTACATTCTCGTAGACGTCTACTGGTCAAATGGAAAAGAGCAACATCGGCCGGTGATTTATGCTCGGATGCTGTATACGGTGACTACGACGACTCTTTTTTTACAATGGCGAGCATCAAAAACTGGTTTAATGAGTTTCAAAATGGTCGCATGTTAGAAGACGAATTAGTGACTTGGTTGCATATGATTATGTTTCCAAATCTATTTGGAAGACCTGTAGAAAACGTATTTTCAGCGAAGACAATTATGTTTGGCCATATATTAGGTTCCGCTTTTTTGCTCTTTATTCAATGCTTTATAAAAAGTGTTACAGTGATCTGCTTTAATTAAAATATGCACCGTTTCGTTCGATAATCTGTTTCCATCCAGACGTTAACTCGTCAACCCTCGTAGAAGCCAAGGGCGTTCGCCATGGACAGGAACAGGTGGTAATCACTTGGCGCTATGTCCGGGTTATATGATGGATGATATAATATATATAAAACCTCCCATCCGAACTCCCGTAGCTTCTGACGAGTCATCAACGAAGTGTGTGGCTGGTGTTGTGGAACACTACACCCGTCTTGTTGGCTAATTTTGGACGCTTCTGGTCGATCGCCTGCTTCAAGCGGTCCAGTTGTTCGCAGTAGATGGTAGAATTAAGCGTCTGGCCATATGGGAGCAGCTCATAGCGGATGATTTCCTTCCAATCCTACAAAACACGCAGCAAAACCTTCCTGGCCGTCAATCTCGGCTTGGCCACTGTTTGGAACGATTCACCGGCCTTCGACCACGACCGTTTTTGCTTGGTATTGTCGTATGTGATCCATATTTCGTCGCCAGTCACCAACCGCTTCAAAAATGGGTCGAGTTCGTTCCGTTACAGCAGCATATCGCAAGCGTTGATTCGGTCCAGAAGGTTTTTTTGCGTCAAATCATGCGGCACCCAAACATCAAGCTTTTTTGTGTATCCAGCCTTCTGCAGATGGTTTAAAATGGTTTGGTGACTAACTCCCATCTCCTAGGCGATGTCACGAGATGCCAAATGCCAGTTTAAATCGATGTTTTCCATGAAATAACTCTATAACTGTTGAACTCAATATTCAAACTAATCATGCATAGCGTCGTTTTATAGGTTATGTCAAGACCTTTCAAAGAAATAAAGTAGCGCTTTATAAAAAAGACAAAACGGGGGAATGGAGATATTTTGCCTCTGACTATTGGAAGATAAATCTTATATAAGACCATACACACAAGGCATTCCCTAATATTTTATATGTTGTGTATTTATGTAAATGTTTTAAAATGTAGACTTTATTATTCTGTTTGGATTGGATTTCATCCAGTCACAAAATATATCTGACTTTAACCTTAAACAAATACATTTTGCTGAAATATTATAAATAGATACAGTATATCAAGAAACAGTTTACACATTGAAAATAAACACACTTTTTCACTTTCCGCAGCAAAAATTTTTAGAATCAGGGATGGTTACTTACAGTATTTCAAGAGATGTGATGTAAAAAAAGCTGCGAAAGCAATGCAAAAACCAACCTAGAACAACAAAAAACAAAAATCATTGCTTTTTTTCATATCTGAAGTACCCATTATTGTCTTTTTAATATTCCATGCAAAGGGCTTAGTTTGAAGAGGTCCAACTATTGCCCCATAATCCCCAATGGGGTAAAAACGTTTGAGATCTAACAGCAATGTTTTCTTTAACCCTCTAAATAGTGCATAATGGCTAAAATTGATCGGAAAATATGAAAATACAAGAAGCAAAGCCAGAAAAAGTCCCTAAATTATAAATAAGTGGACATGTACAGTGCTTAATGTCTAGAAAACTTGACCAAATTCCAAAAATTTCGATCAGTGTTCTTACGAAAGAGTTCTAGGAAGAGTGCAATATTCAGATTTCTCTAAAGTACACTTTCTTGAAATAAAAATAATTTTGAGGCAAGTGAACCAACCTTTCATAAATAATATTATAGATCAAAACTTTGCAGTAATTAGTTCTTTTCGATGAAGTTAATTGGTGCAATCATCCAATTCTATCGGCTTCCGTGTCTATATATGTACATACCATATAATTTCAAGAAATAAATAAATATTCGTGAGATTTATTTTTCCGCAGATTTTTAGTTATTCTTAAAAACTGATGACAATTTTAGTCAACGAGAAATACTTACACTATTTCAAGAATGTTTAAACAGTGGACGCCAAAGATTTCCCTAATCTTAACTTCTAATGTTACAAGAATTTGTTCACGCTATTAAAACATGTCATTTCTTCATCTAACCTTCTAACAATAAAATTTACATCACCATATAATTGTAATATGTTGGGCTCGTGTGCAGCATATATGCATTATTAACATTGGCCTTACAATGCGAATAAAATTGGATTCCCTGAAAGGAGAGTATATATACATTCAAAGCCACCAACCAAAATCGTAAAAAAGTAATTTCGCTGTTGGAGTAGTGATATAACAGTAATAATATCTAATGAAGTTCTAAAACAGCAGGACGACAACTTATTAACCCTTTGACACCCCAGTGGGGTGAAACAACAACGATTAGAGTGTGCTTAAATTACCACCCACACATATGTATGTACATATTTACAGTTTTGTGCGCAGTTTCACAAGTATAAATGCAATAATATCAATCTTCCTAAAAAAATAACAAAAACAATAACATTTTAAAATGGTGAATAAAAAGAGGTAATAATTTAAATAAGCCAAAGTGAATGAACACTTGTCGCTGCAAGCTAAGCGTAAGAGGTGAGGAAGAGAGTAAAGTAAAGGAAGGAAAGAAGTTGTTCGGTGGTAAACGATTTCCTGGGTGAATTAGCGGCGGGTGGCGGCGGAAGGCGCATAGTTGACGAAAATTAAGCAACAACAACAACAGCGACAATGTGGACACCCCAAAAGGCAAATTTAATTTCACCGATTTATTGTTCGGCCGCGTGGGTGCACGCTCATCGTTCATTGTGCGGCAGTGAACGCGCCTTAAACGACAACACGCTCAGCGGGAGCGCTTGAGCGCATCCTTTTCGTCGCATATCTTGAGGCTATTAGCTGCGTCAATGCACACCAACACACACACACACATTCAAGCAGCCGCTTGACTAGCTAATATACTGCAAACACGTTAACTTGCCAAACCACCCCTCGAAGGAAGGAAGCGCTCGATATCGACTCTGCGACTTTCTTCTTCCGCCTATTGTTGTTGTTGCTTTGGAAAGATTTGTTGTTGTTCGAGCGCGTTTGTACTTTTATTATTATTTTTATTGTGCGGTGATTTACCATACACATATAGACACACCAACGTGAGACTGGCAATCGGCTCAGCCAATGCAAAGTGAAATGAGCCGTCAAACCTGTGACCGAACTCGCCGTGCATCCGTCCATCCCTTGCTCCCTTGACTCACTTTCGCTGCGGCACTTGGGGTGCATATAAATTCGACATAATTTCTTTGTAATGAATAAATTGATGGATGAATTTTTCACCAGTTTCGAGAATGCTTTGCATGGAACGCTAGCTATTAAGGCAGCCCTCTCAGCGCCCATCCGCTGTGGCTAGGTAATAAAATGTGCTACGGTCAGTCAGCAGTCGCTTTACTGTTGCTTTCCTTTCACTGCCGTTGAGGTCTAAGGTCGCTGGAGTTGAGGAAATTTGCATTTTCCACTGTCTAATAATGTGCCTGGTATATGTTCTACAGTTGTGTATATGCTTGTGTGTGCGCGCACACATTTTAATCAAAATTAAATTGAGTTTTCCTGCGGTCCGGTGTCTTTATGCCCGTCGCTCATTCTCGGCTCTCCCCCTTCCGCTGGTGCTAAATGCTACTTTGTTCTGCGGTAAAATAAATTACGATTTGATTTTGATTTTAATTTACCATTTCTGTGTGAATCATTTATTATACTTTGGTGATTGTGGGGTAGGCGAGGTGAATTGCCACTGTTGGTGGTATGGAAAAGGATATTTTATTTGTGCAAGCACTTCTCGTAATTGCAAATTCTAAGCGAATGTTTGCAATTATTAAATCAATAAGTGGAAATCAAATAGAAAAATTTTAACTTAAATATTTAGTATAGTTCTACTTAAATTCTTTACAAATTTCTAAAAAATATGAAAATAACAATTTGCGAAAAATTTCGATGCCCAGCTGAAATACGCGAGAATAGACCTTTTTCATTTTCGTTTAATTCGTTGTAATTTAACCACAAATAAATGCCATACAATTTTTGCCTACTTAGCTAGATAAGATTGAAAGACTGCCACATACATATGTACATATATATGAATGTTTGATTGTATAACGTTGTGCATTATAAAAAATCATTTGAAAAAAGATTGTTTCATGATTTACAATCTTTAACTAGAATTTATATACAAATTTATAGAATTTAGAATTAACTGCGTACATTTCGCAAATATTAAAGTGAGACGCTGATGAGTCATCTTTATCCCTTACTCCGAGATTTGAATGTCGAAAAGTGCAGTTTGGATCTGACTTGCATATTCAGTGACTCCTTTGTAATTCAGTTTGAATAGCCCTTAGGCTTTGAATAAATTTTAGGGAGCAAGTAAGAAAGTAACGAAAATCATTATTTATAGTATGCAAGAGTTGGACGATGTTAATATCCGATGAGACGGCACTAGGTGTTTTCGATAGAAGATTTACTGTCCCCTAAACATTGGCAACGGCGAAAGTGTTCGATGCAGTACCCGCTGGTGGAAGCAGTGGAAGAGGGAGACCTCCACTCCGATGGAAGGACCAGGTGGAGAAGGACCTCCCATTCACTTCACTTGGTATTACCAAAAAGAGAGAAGCATGGCGCGCTGTTGTGAACTCGGCTATAACCGCGTAAGCGTCGTCTAGAAGAAGAAGAATTGCTAGGGTAATTCGATTTCACTAATGAATGTTAGAAATATGGGAGATAAATTACTCGATTCTGCTAATTTTTCAGAGGCACGTTGTTATAGCAGAAATATTCCCTCTGAATTCTTATAAAATATCTGAGAGCTTTACCGGTATTTTCGGTCAAAAATTATCCCTAAGCACTCAGGTCTTCATGTTTGAAATCTGAGCCTTGAAAAGTTATAGTACGATTTTAAAGATTTTTCGATAAGCCGCACATCAAATGTAATATTAGTGCAAAGTTTTTTTCAGATTTCTTCAATGGTTTTTCATATATTTATGAAAGTGAACGAATCAGTTGGTGCGCTTTTGAAATCATAAGCTTCAAATAGTAATGATTTCGGATTATCGTTTTTATTAACCGACAATTTAATAAGACTAACGAGCGATGAATTAGTGTAAAATGTTCTCTCATATTCATGCTAACCTCAATCTTGACTACTGTTTTCCTATTTTAACTAGGTCTCAATAAAAATTTTTTGCAGTAATAACAGGAACACTATGCTTCATTTGAAATGGAAGTATTCCCATCATAAAGAAAGTAGTACAGGAAAACCACAACCATTCAATTCCATTGTATAAGTTTTCCAAAGTATCCATCTGAGACTTTCTGTGGAAGCTTTTGATTGTCTCTGTCTCAAATATGTTAAACATATCTGAACTCTCAACATAATCTCAATCTTCTTTACTTCTCGACTTTCCTCAATGATATTTGAGTGTGGTATTAAGTATTGCCTATATATTCGAAGTGACTTTTTGAAAACATTATTTCTTTGAAACACTTCTGCTGATCTTTGGAAACATATACCATTCTCTATTCAATATGAAAATATTTAAACTCAAAATTTGCCTAAATGACTAGATAATAACATATTCCAGGTTGATTTCAGTTAAAAACTCTCATGCCAACCACGCTCTAATGTTGGCACCGATTTTTCACAACTTCTCCTCACAAATATAAAACCATTTAAAATATTCAATTCATTTTTTTATTGTTCACTTTCAGAATTTATTACTTATTATAGATTTTAATATTTAATATTTATATTTTTTTGTTTTGCTTTTAATTTAATGATGTGTTCAGCTGGTTGTGTTTATCATTAATTATATATATGTATATATATTATAGTTTTCTTTTTTGTTTCAGTTATACGACTAGACAACTTCTTAAAAACTCTTGGTGATATAGTGTTGCAGCTATTCTTTTATTTAATATTACTTTTTAATTTACAATAATTTATTTTATATATATTATATATGCTTGCTAATTTGATTGATTATGCTAAGAACTATGTTTCGTGTGGTTGTCTGGTTGTAGAAAAAAAGTTAGACTGCGAAGAAATGATAATTTGAAATGGAGATTTGATAGGAAAAATTTCAGAAAATAAAAGTTGGAACACAATAAAAAATATTTTTTAAGCGTTTTAGAAAAAATAAAATATTTTAATTTTTTTCTAAATAAAAAAAAATATTATTTTTTTTCTAAATTAAAAAAATATTTTTTTTCTAAATCAAAAAATAAATTAATTTTAATTTCATTCATTTAGAAGTTTGTTCAAAAAACTATTTTTTTTTTGTTATTTACAAGTTGTATTTCAAAATTTTCAATAATTTTATTTTAATTAAAAATATTTTTTTTTAATTTTTACCGAAATGAACTTAAAAAAATTTAAGTTATTAGCGTTTTTACTTAACATATTTAAATATATTAATTAACGCATTGTTTTGAATTTAAAAATAGTTATTGTTCTTTGGATATATATATTTTTTATTTTTATTTTTTATTTTATATCTCAATACAAATGTTCGTCATTTTAACTACAATTAATTCAATTACTTAACACTAAACATCTGTATGCACTTTAGTTAATCAATATTTTACAAGTATTGTAACAAATAGTTTAATTTTTTTCTTTATTTTTTTTTTGTTTTTTTTTCAAATAATTATTTTACACTACTCTTTACAAGTCTCTCAAACAGTTTGAGAGCTGCAGTTGTGTTAATCATTCATCTTAAAAGTGTCCGTTATTTATTTATTTATTTGACATATAGTAACTCTACCCATTCCAAACCACATACATTCAGCATCTTTAGTCGATGACCTCCTCCACCTCTTCGCCGCCATCAGTATTGACATTCGGCCCCAATAGAACGTTATTTGCGCCACCACCATTGCCGCCTCGGCCACCGTTGCCATCCCCCATATCACTGTGTTGTTGTTGTTGATGTGCCAGCGGTGATTTGTTATTGTGTACACCGTTAACACCCACCAGACCACCCACGCCCACACTCAGCTCCCCATTATGATCGAGCAGCAGGTTGTTGTTATTCAACAAGTTGTTATTGTTATTATTGTTGTGCAAATGATGTAAATTATTGTTGAGATTGGGCGAATGTGCGGACACACCGCCACCACTGCTGGCGGAGAAGTGATGCAAATGATGTTGATGTTGATTGAGTAGCGCCCCGAGGGCGTTTTCTCAGACAACATCAGTCACACCGGTGTACTGGCATGCGGACAGACCCGCCGAATTGGAACGCGACACTGGTGATGGGGCCGAATAGGGACTGGCAAAACCGGTGGTATGTTGTTTGGCCTTTAGGCGTAGCGTAGCGATACTCGATGACATGCTCGACGTCATGCAGGGTTCGGCGGCGGCGCGATACATGTAAGGATTGGCGGGCGTGGTATAGGGGCATGGTGCGGCGCCGACATTGCTGTTGGTCAGCGTAGAGCCCATCGAGCCTGGCAACATGGAGTTATTCATGCTGACCGCCACACCGCTAGCGCCGGTATTGAAGCAATTCACTGAATTCTGATGATGATTGGTGGTCACCATGGAGCCGAGTGGATTGACCGGCCATGGGAAGGGTTTCGTGCCCAACGGTGATGGCACCTTGGTCCAGTTATTATAGGGATATGATGAATAGAGCGAATCATCGGCGAAGGGCTGCATAAATTGTGAACCGAAACCGGATTTGAAATCGGCGGCAGCGACGGCTGCGTTCATGGCATTGCGCTCACGCTTACGCCACTTAGCACGACGATTCTTGAACCACACCTGGAAGTAAATGGAAAGGTAATTATATTGTTAGGTTTTTTTTTGGAAGAAATAATGATTTAAGTGATAAACAGTAATGATTTAGCTTTCTGTTTTGATATTTCCTTAGAGAAAAAAGTTCAATTTAAGATTTATAAATAATTCTAATTATTTATTTAAGTTATAAGCTCTTTTATTTGCCACCAAATCTAGCACATATATACAAGGAATTATTTATATTCCTTTTGGAACTTATTTAATGTTCATTACTCACTGATTTCCGGGATTAAGAAAAATATATTAATGAAAATGTAATTGTTTACTTGTGTGGGCTTGTATATAGTATATATATGAGTACATATATGCTTGTATGATAAATTTCATTCAGTAATCGATGTTATGCAACAATAACAATATTATAGATTTCTAAGCGGAAAGGATTTGTTATGCACATACATATGCAGTTATGTATATACATACATATGTATCTATGTATGTATGTAATATCATCGAGTTTGCCATCATCAACAACTCATGTGCTTCTATGAATGGTTACAAATTTGAATGAGTGGTCTATTTATGTTTATACTCTTTTATATATAGTAAATTTTGGCATGATAATTGCAAAAGTGTGTGAGAATTACATAATAAGAGCTTATATAATTTATGAAAAAATTAGAAAAAAAAATTAACCCGCCGGTAATGTGTTTGGGTCAAATTAATTCCTGACTAATGTGCATATCAAACGTTGATATATTTTTAATACAAATTCAAAATGGTATAAAAATTCATAGATAGAATGCTGTGGTGATACTAGCCGGTCTAATTGCCTAGTGAAAAGAAATCGATATTTTTTCTAATAGATGGCTTTAGTAATTTGTAAGTGCTAAATTTGGATTACGCTTTAAAATTTCAATCAGATTTGTGATTATTCAATTCAATTATTTTTTTGAGCTTTAAATCAGAGGTTTGCTAACCATGTGCAAGAAAGGTTACAACATTATTAAACGAAACATAATACTATATCTTCGTTTTGATTAATAACTGCTTTAATACTTTTGATTTAGTCCACGAGACCATGTAAATCCCAAATCTAAGACCCTTTCTCATGATCTTTTGCATGAAGATATTGTTCTGTGTAACTTAAAAAGAAAGGCCCAAAAAAATTTTCAATTATCATAGTGATATTGCTAAAAATAATTAAAAAAATTTCTTCGAATGGTAAGAAATCTCAAAAAACACAATTTTTATTCAACAAAAAAATTTAAAATTTTTTTATATTTAAATGATTGACGTTGCCACCATTTTCAATAAATTTAAATGCTCATTTCATCAAAATTTTCAAATATTTTTAACTTTCGAGCACTCCAAACAAAAAGAGGAAAGAAGAGTCTTCTACACGCATAAACTCAAAATATTTCTGTTTCCAAAGCTGCGACATATTTGTATAGCGGCTGGGTAGATGATACAAGTGTACGCAAACATGCTACATGCACACATAACATAACACACATAAATACTAAAAAAAATGTACTCGAAATTAGCACTTGCTCATCTAATAATGTATAAACACATACATATAAAATGTATATACGTATGTCTGTTATGTGTGTGTGCTTACACATAAATTTCAAGTACTTTAAATTTCAATGAAAGATAAACAAGCGCAAGCACATTGAAATGCTTCAAGCATATGGCTGAGTGCTTCAAGTTAAAGAATAAAAAGCAAAAACAAAAAATAATATAGAAAGAATAATAAAACAAAATGGCGTCTAGCACGTACATACTATAAAGTTAAAGTACTTATAACGCACACACACAAACACTGAATGGTGTTTTCATGTATGTATGGAAGCACAAAGCTACAATTGTGAAATTGCAATGAGCATAAGTAAGAAGAAGATAAAAATATAAATCGAAATCAACGAAAAATGAAACGCCCCTTCACATGGCAGCCGCAGATACACATACATCAAGTATTATTTTTTTTTTGCATTTATATAAGCGCGCAGATAAGCAATTCTTTTTAAATAAATAAGCGAAAAAATAAAGATATAATAAATAAATAAAAAAAGAACAATTCCAAATGCGGAAATAAAGCACTTCGCCGAGCTAATCAAAATTCACTGCAGCTACAGTGGGTACAAAAAAAAATAAGAACAACAACAAATGACATAATAAATAGCAAAGCACTGCTGCAAGCTTTGCTTATGCTGTTCCTTATACTTGCAACATAACACACGGCGGTGCCACCCACCAGCAGCACGCCGCCATCATATTTCTTACTCCAGCATGATACTGCCGCCTGTCTCTGCTGCCTGTCTTGCCTCGCCGTTATATATCTCTGTAATATTTTATTTATTTGGCACAAGTTGACAGCCAGCGCAGGACCCGCAACACCCACCCACACCCGCTGCCTTCTCGACAACAACTTAAGTAATAAATTACACAGTTGCCATTTTGTTTTTGCATTTTCATTTGTGCGTCTTCCTTTACATTTGTTTGTTTGTTTGTTTGCATTCTTCGTCTGTTTCCATTTACTTTTGTCTTTGTTGTAGCAGCTTCACTTTTATTTGTCTTGCAACCATTTTATATGTCTGCTTTGTTTGTTGTTGTTTTTGTTGCTTTTCCTGCATTTCGAAATAGAATTTTGATTTATTTTACCAAGCCATGACTTGCCGCCCCCAATACAGCAGCCATACAGCCACACAGCCACCTTTCACCTCTGCTTTGTGCTAGTCGCTTGCGTATGGCAGCTGTTAGGGTTGTTCGATTCACTCGCTCGTTGCTTTTGCACAAGCAATCGAAAAACCGTACAACCTGCCGACCACCCACTACTATGCATTGCTTCCTATTACAATTATAACCCCTCACCCACTCCCTGCTCCCAAAACTTATTTTCCTCTATACTCCGCTTCATTTCTATATAATACTCTCTCTCCGTTAAAAAAAGCAACAACACTTACTGGTATTTGTATTTATAATTACTGCACATGCGTACTCCATCGCGGTAAGCCATTGTCGTTGGTTTGAGTGGCTGTGTGTGGAGGTACTGTGTTTGGGTTCACTATTCACTCGTTGGGGTTCGCCATTAGGTAGTCTCTTTGCGTGCACTAACGGTTTTTTGTGTTGAAGTGTGGGTGTGTGTGTTTGCTGCTTGACTGGTTTTGTTGTGAGTGTGTGTTGTTTTAAATGAATTGGGGGTAGTATTTTATGCAATAAATATGGTGGCAGACGGAATACATAAATTGCTGTCAGTGCAAAGTTTATAAAAATATAAAAAAATTGCACGAGTTGTTTGGTTTTATTTTTATGTTAGTACGTAGTTTAAAACTTATATTATTTATTTTTTTATTTCAGTGTGGAAAAGTTTAAGCTCTGGGAGTTGTTGAAGTTAGAATCTCGATAAAAAAAAATTAAGCTAATATCGTAATTGTTTGTTGTTTATGTAACTAAGCTATTTTTATTGTATTATGTGCTAATATAAATTTTATTTACTAAAACAAAATTAAAAAATATTTTTTTTTTTATAAATTCACTCACAATAAAGGTTATTTTATATAGGAATTATAGTAATATAATAAATCCATAATTCCTCTGGCTTAACTCTAGTGTTCCAGCAAATACGTGGGTCCAATTAATCTACGAATCAAGAGCAACATATTTGTGACAGATCTAATCCCCATCTCCGACTAAGAACCCCTATTACATAAAATTTCATAGAAACTCTTGAAGGTCCAGCTCGGTGTAAAAAAAATTATTAACTATAGTTTGCCTTCCATTCGAAATCATCGATTCGAAAATTACAACTGTGTGATATACCTCATCACCTTAAGTCAGCTTAATGTTTTATTTATAGAGCAGAAAATGTGTTTAAAAGCAGCTTTATGGTACTTGGAAGAATTGGATTGGTTCATTATCGAATAATTTGAATATAATTTGTTTTTTTAATAATTCTTAATCCCACTAAAATGTGATTGAGATTAAAAAGAACAAGAATATCTAGCATTATTGAATGAGTTCTAAGAAAATATTTGCTTCAAAAATATATAGATTTGCAAATTATATAGATCTGAAGGTATACAAACTCATGATAGCCTTGGAATAAACAAGAAAATTATTCATTTCGGTTAATTTATCAGCATATGTTTACAATTTTGAAACATTTCTATGAGCTTAGAAATACAAATTTATATGAACCACTTGTAAACAAACACAATAACTAATTTTTACATAGTTCTAGGCCTAGTTTAGTAACATAACTGGCGTCAACTACTGCCTTAACCAAAAAAAAAAAAAATTCAAATTCCCAACCATAATCTATTAGCAAATATATATATCGTGAACTGCCGATTGCAATTCTCACAACCTGTCTTCATAGGAATCCCTCATTACACACTGCTTAATAGCATCTTTACCTTAAATTATGTTCGCTAAACGCAAATAAATGCCTAATTGATAACTCATGGATGTGAGAAGTTAATTATGTGCGCTTAAAATATGCTGTAAAATTACGATTTTACACCAGCGTGTGTAATGCACGCACACACAGACAAACACATATCATACACACATGAAAGTTTCCGCACACAAATCACTGCCGTCGGATGAAATGTGAAATAAGAAAGCAGGCGCAGGCGCAGGCGCTTATGTTTGCTTCCACAACAATTGTAATGAGCATGTAATCCCTTGTTGTTGCTGGGAATTACGCACAAAAGTAGTGGTAAATATATTCCGCTTGAATGTGAATAAAGTGAAATTGTGGGGTTGAAATGTTGTTGCTGCTGAGTTTATGAGTGTGTTTGTCTAGTAAATTATATACATACAATGATATCCGCTGGTTGAAAATTGTAATGCAATTGTAGATGAATGTGTATTGTATTGTGGCATCAGCTACAACAACAATAATTGCTGAAAATTTTAACTTTGCGCACGCGTTTCATATTCGTAATGGATGCCAAGCATTGAAAATAGCCAATGTTCCGCTTGCCTCCCCTCAACATCGGTGCTGAACTGGTGCGTGGAAATTAAGTCAATATTTGCTTTGTGGGAAAATCGCTTGAACACACAAAGTAAACTATAATACCATAAGCAAAGTGGCAAAAGTCAGTGAATCCAGTTTATGCGCCTAAAAGGCGTCTAATCAAATTAGTTGCGGTGTAACATAATTGAAATGTAAATGCCACACGGCAGCGTTGTGTGGGAAGTTTCTAACTTCATTTTCATATTAATTTTCTTGTTAGCGTAAAGCAAATAGGATTAAGTGTCATATGAGTAGACTTTCTTCAGTTTTTCTATTTCTAACATTTCTCTCAACTCTAACACCACTTTACCAGCTTAGCTCAAAGCAGTAAAGTTGCACGTTTATCCATCATTACCTGCCCTAATGCATTAGCAAAGTAATAAAAATCATAGCAGCTCAAATCGCCGGCGCTTAGACAAGCTAATGCCGGCAATTAATCATATGTCAGTCGAGTCAAGTCATCAGCTGTGGCAGCTTTAACGAACATCGAACGCCAGAGCGGGAGTCGGAGTCCAAGTCGGAGACACCGTTATTGACATAGTCACTTTTCTTCCTGGTTTCACTTCCTGCTGTCGGTCGGTCGTCTTCTTGTTGTTGTACATACTAAATCTTCATTAGTCAATATTTGTAAGTTGGCAGACAAAAATCTGAGTGAAGGAGCGTCTATGTTTGGTTTAAATATACATATTGTACAAATGAAGACAGAGGTATGTATGCATGTGAGTGCAGCTTGCCTGTCGCTTGTAATGACCCTACTTCTTTCATTACACAAAAGGCAATCAATCAATCAAACAAGTCTCAACACTTTTATTGCACATCACACCTTACACATGGTAGTTGGCGACAAAAGTGAAGAACGTTTAACCGTTATGTAATAAGGAAAATAAAGACTTTCCAAGACTCATATCAAACTGAAGGGGATTTTGGGAAATTTTTGATTTTTTACGAAATTTTTTCAAGTGTAAGCAAACACTAAGATAGAGAAGGCTGACTTTAGATATTACAAAAACAAAAAAAAAAAATATTTTTAAGTTTAATTGTTTTTTTAAGAACTTCGATATTTTTTTTTAATTTTGTTGAACATTTTTATTAATTAAATTTTTTTTTTAAATAATTTCGATACTTTTTGAAATTGAATATTTTTTTATTGTTTTTTTTTTTTTTATTTCAAAAAACGTTTTTTTTGATAGTCTCGATACTTCTTTAAAAGTATGTAGTAAAATATTTTTTATTTCTAAATTATTTTAAAATAATTTTGATAATTTTTTAATTGTAAAAAAATAGTTTTTAAAATTTTAATAATTGTTTTTAAAATAATTTCGACATTCATTTAAATTTTACCTAAATTTTAATTTATCTCTTCTTTTTTTCATAAAACTATCTATACAGTTGTTTATCCGGACTTTTTCAAACTTTCATATTCCACACATTTCGTTTTCCAACTCTTGCTTACTCCACTCAACAATATCTCATCAATTTATCACAAATTTTTACTATTTTTTTTCCGTACTACCCACATCGCTGCTCTAACAACAACAAGGCATCAATACCTGATGAGCCGTTAAGGTTATCCTTGGCTACCAGCAGCTCAGTCAATCGCAGTTGGCCAGCGAAAATCAGTGAGAAAAAACAAACGATGTCATCATTGCTTTCATCAAAACCAATTAGAATTTTATGCTTGGGTCAGCAGACCTAGACAAACTAACCGACAAGTTTGGCTCTTTTTTTATTTGTTTGCAATATTCGTGCAAGCGTGTTATTGCTGTGCAGCGTGCTTTGCAAACTTATTTGCCGTAAGTGAGCTTGTGTGACGTTGGAAGTTTTAGAATTTTCCCTTAATTTTGTTTTTTTATTTTTTTTGAATTGGGGTTTTTTGTGCAACGGTTTGGTAGTCAGTTTTTGCAATTTTTTCACTCAATCCTTCAGCGGTGACTGCTCTCAGTCAGCTGTTAAATGATACGTGAAAATGACAGTAGACGAGATCGATGATGGCCCGTGATGTGTTGATGTTATTGGTGGGTTATCTATATATATAAGTTTTTGCAGTGATAAATTGTTGATGATGAGATGTTTTATATATTTGAAAAAAACTCTGAAGTAATACTTTAAATTTTCAAGAATTTTTTTTATTTTTTTTTCATATTAAAAAAAATTCTCTCACAAAATATTTTATTTTACGAAATTTAATATGTTTAAAGTTTTTTATATTTATATTTATCCGTCACAAAATCAAAGAATACAACAGATGAAGACATGGTAAAACTTACTGACAGCTCTTCTTAATTTTCATAAAATAAATGCTTGAGAGAATTTAACGAAAACTAGAATTTTGTCAAATAATTTTTGTTTTTTTTTTTTTATTACTCATTCCACGACAAAATTCCAAAGATATTTCAATTAATAGCAGCTTAACAAAACATTTTTTTGTGTCACTTTTTCGATGGCTAACAACAAAATAAAGAAATAACTGTTAAAAATCGCCTCACTCCTAATCCACACAAAAATGGCTTAAAAACTAACCAACCAACAGACCGTCAATGCGCCCAAACAGTTATTTACCGTTTAGCCATTTTGCACTGCTCATAAATGGTCACATTATGGCTTTTTGAAAAGCTTGTTGAAACCAGCAAATCCCACTGCCAATACATGGACTGATGTACAATGCTTATTCATTGCACAAAAAAATAAAAAAATAATGAAAAAATCGAAGTTGCAAAGTATGAAGTACGAAAACTACAAATATGTGTGTTTAACTCTCGGGCAAATTGCGAAAAAATAAGAAATTGAGCAATAAACGCCAACAGCCAAAGTCGCATAACAAAAACAAGCCAACAACTAACAGCAATCGTCGTACAAACGAGCACTTAATAGTCCTTTATGTGCCATCAAACGATTGCCAACACCTGTCGTACTGTCGATACTGGCGTGCCGTAGTTCGAAAAAAGTGCAAATCAACACTCTTCGAAAAAAGACTCACCGCTAACGGTAAACTTTCAGTTTTTTTCATTCACATATATCCAAGCAAGCACATACCCATCTGCGGTGATGATGCCAATTTGTAAAGATTTTTAATAGTCACCCCAGTCCCATGGCATTAGACTCCGCCGTTTGTGTTTTCTGTTAGCTATCGACTGTTGACTCTGTTGTTATTGGTGTTGGTTGGTGGTGGTTGCAATTTCAAATTGGTTAAAGTGTTTTTGATGACTCGCTGAGGTGTTTGTAAAAAAAAATCAACAAACGGTTTTATGACTTTGGTTTTTTTAGCTGCATTATTTTCGAGGCATTTGTTGTTGTTGCAGTTTATGTTTTGGAAAATTATTTAATGAATTACTGTGAGTCTTTTGAGTAAATTTTTATTGTATAATGTATATGTATGTGTATAGTGATATATGGCATATGAGTATAGCGTGTGGTGTAGCATTTGTTTCGAATTGTTTTTTAATGTAAATAACTGTATTATGAGGATTAACTATTTTGCTGCTAAAATAATTTATTTGTAGAATGCAGCTAATAAATAATTACTTCAATCTAGAGGTGGCATTAATGCTTTAGTCTCAAATATTGAGAGTTCTCCATTGATTTTGAATGTCAATAATAAACAGATGTCATTTTTTGTTAAATTATGCTCTCTGATAACATATAATCTACAATATATTATGAGAAGAAATATCTCATTGTCGCGAAATTTTAATTTATTTTAGGGGTTTTTCGGAGTTATATTATAATATCGAATATAGTTCTCATTACTCTTTGGTAATCCCTAAAACCGTCTCAAAACCCTCTTGGTCTAGGTTATGTGGAGAGCAATACCTGTAATTCCTAAAACCGTCTCAAAACCCTCTTGATTATGTGGAGAGCAATACAAGTAATTATATATATTATGTCGAGTGACTATAAGTATTGCTTATAAAGGCCTAACTCGTTGTTTGAAGTCCATTTTCGAAAAACTTTATGTTCCATGGTAACTGTTAGATTTAAAAATATTAAACGAGAAATGGAAAAAGAAACACTTTTAGTCTTGTGAAGAAACTCTAACAGTGAGAACTTGCAGCAACTAGATAAGTGACCAAAATTTGTGTAAAATTTAGAGATCGGACGAATGAATGAAAAATGTTAAAGGCAGCAATTAAACTAAGCTCAGTTCTATCTAAAACAAAAATTTAACATACGGCAAACGGATTTAATACAATTTAAACTAAATTATGTAAAAGATACAATGAAGTAAAAGACGAAGGCTTTATAAAAAGCAAAGCATCGGCTCTACTTGTAACAAAAATTCAAATACTTCCATACAATCTTTATATGATAGAAAATATCTACTTCGAGCTTTATATCTGTTATCAAAACAAATTTTCGTTACTATATAAACCCTTAGACTAACCAAATAGTTAACTCATTCCCATACTACTACTTCAATTTCCCGTCAAAGTATAAGTATGCTACAAAATGTGCTGAATCAAAACATTCCTGTCTAATATTAGAAATGTGATTTCGTCAGCCAGCTAAAGTGGCATACTCATGCACTTATCATTATATTAATTTACACAATCGAAGGGCATACATTGTTGTCACTAAGTGTAGACTAAATACTAAACAGTTTTCAATTATCTAATTAAATTCATTCAAGGGAATCTATTACACTTGTGATTATCAGCACGCAATGAAATTCCTAAGGGAATGTCTATATGCTATATATGTACTATGGTAAAGAGACTATAAAAAATGTACAAAATAGTGAATGATTTGATACTGATTAGTTTATCGTTAATTAGTTGGTTTGCAACATTTTGAGTTTATCGTTGCTGCCATCATAAAGTCATATAAATTAATATATATTTGTGGAAGTAGACAAAGCAGGTGTCTATTTTAGAATAAGCGGAAATATTTCTGCAAGAATAAAAATTATATGAGTAACAGTCAATGAAATTCTAGTAATAGACATTGTGTGAGCATAATTACAAGCTTAATATCAAAAAGTGCATAAGTCGATTTAAGTCAAAGTTAATATAGAATACAAGTAATTTGTTTAGTAATTAATGAATTACTACATTTTAATAATATCTGTCTACAAATATGGATTCTCATGTGTATATTTATATACCATAAAGAATATTCTCAACACTTCTATCTTCTTCTTCACTCCTATCCCATTTATATTTCAGCAATTATTCTATCTTATGTTTTCCCTACCAAAAGCAGCTCAAGTACTCGATACTTATAATGTGGCAAATTTGATGAACCAAAAGTTGAATTCCGTGGCACTCGAGTTTTGACATTCAATTAGAAGCGATACTTATAAATGCTCATGTAGTATGCATGTTTGACAACTCGTCAATACCCTGTAGGGAAAATTTACGGTTTTGATATTTTCTTTAAAGTTAGAAATTTGACACTTAAATTAATTTATTCATTTTTTATTTTTCTAAAAATAGTTAGCCTAAAAGATATTATAAATATTTTACTAATTTTGAATTTTTTAAAATTTCTTTACATTTTGATCTACATATTTATTCATTTTATTGCTCCAAAGAGTTATTAATTTTTTAGTTTTAAGTAGAAAATACGAGAATTTGAAAGAATGAAGGAACCTTTCATATCATATAAATATCTAGTTCGAAAAATTATAAATTTAAATAACGAAATTCCTGTAAAAAATCTTATTATATAGTCTAATATTGTGTATCAATGTTTTAACTCCATTTCTTCAACGATCTTCAAATGAGCTATAATTCTAAAGTCTTTAATACTTCTGAACTTGATAAATGCCTCAGCAAACACTTTAGGAACAATTATAACGGCATTTAAGTAATTTAGTGGCGAATGAGTGAATAATATATAAATATGGTTCTATCATACCATTGTAACATAAAAATTTTGACCTGAACTCTCCAATCTTAATTGCAACCTGAGTAGTTTTTTCGAAGCCAACAGTTCACTTTCCTACAGGGCAAATCGTCACACAACGGACTATATGTAATATGTATACTTCAACTCTGACAAGTTAAGCTTTAGTTCAATGAGCTTATCGAGTGTGATCTGATGTGTGTGTGTGTTTTTATTAATTTCCTTCTGTAAAGTTGTGTACAAATTAATGTGGATATGACAGTAAACGAGGCGTCGGAGAAAAAAAGCGAATAGAACCCATACACAGAGCAGCGCATGGAAAGACTCTCTCTCTCTCTCTCTCTCTATTGAAGTACTTAGATGTCTATGTATGCATTTATTTATTGATAAATATGTAATTAGCTATATTTGTTTAGAAGTAGGGAAGTGATTGCATGCAGCATGACGAATGTGTCAATACAGCAATGCAACACACCTCCTTCGGTACACTTGGGAAATAGAGGAAATGATTGGTGGCGCCAAGGGGCAAATAATATAATGAAATAAAAAACTGTAATGAACAACTACAAATCATAATCAATAGCAGCAGTTCTACTGTTGTTTGCAGCCGGTCATTAGCAGCGGCGCCAACAGCAGCAGCAGCAACGGCGGTGGCGGCGGCATTGTCGGCATCGCGGTGCACACAACAAGGCGATGATCGATGATTGCTGATGGCATTTCAGAAGTGACAACACTTCTTTATCAATCAAAAAACGACCAACAGCGGCAAAAAACAACAACAACAACTACAGCAGAGTGTTAAGCAAAAACTAAATAGGCATAAAGAGTTTCGTTTTGCTTTTTTGTGCGATATGAAAAATATAAAAAAAAGTTGTGCGGCAGCGGCAAAGGCACACATGGCGTAATGCATATATAGTTTAATGGGAGGGGGTTTTTTAAAACTTCAACTACGCAGAAATTTATGCAATTAAAACAATATTTATAAAATGAGAATTCGAAAAAATCGCTAATTAACGTAAGTGATGTGATGCAATGATCAATTGGTGTGCCTCTAAAGCAAAGTTTGACATATGCGTTGACATTGCAATTCTCATAAAAATGCAATTAATAAATTACAACAATAATAAAAAACATCTGCCTTGCTCGCTGGCTTTTTTACTGACAAACATTTTTCGTAGATATATTTCGCAGAAAAAATGCAATTGACAAATTTAATGATGACACAAATGATTTCATGCTTTATTTATGTAAATGCACAAAAGTGACAAGAAAACGCAAATTAGTTGCTGTAAATGACTGTAAGGCGGAGCTGCGATGGCGCTGTCAAATTTGTAGCAGCGCATATGCCCGAATTTCTGTTGTACACACACTTACATACATATATACAAAAACAACAAATACAACAATAACAGCATAATACGAAGCGCACTTGACTTGCCTTTGTGGCAGACAAGAGTTAAATGACACCACCAACAACAACAATATGAAGGTGCTATGAATATATCTGTAGCTAATCTACTGCTATAACAGTAATAATATAGCGCTACCACGCACTTACAAACACAATTAATGTCAGCACAACCGCTATCCTTCGAAGGCAACACACTCTGCCACGAACAAGTGCGACTTTCAGCCGCTTCAAGGTTTTCAAATGCTCGAATGCACCCCATAAAACCGCAATGAGCGCGCTAATACTCCATTATATGATTGTATGTATGTATGCTTGTATGTAGATCTCGCTTCTATGCTGCGAAATTATGTCAATTGGAACATGTGTTCCGAAAAATGCAAAAATAAAAACATATTTTCCGAATAATGACAAGTCAACTGCTGTTAAAAGCAACAAAATTACACACACACATAACGCTGAAAAGTATGCAACGATTCAGAAGAGAGTCACTTTTATGGACCTTAAACATATAGGAACACATTCTTCACCTCACTTGATAAGACCGCTGGGAGTTCGTGCAACAAAATGTGGCAATAATATGCCTAATATCTAATACAAATGCAAAACAAAACAGCGCATTGGGTAATTTGTCAACAACGTGGCAGATAGAAAGGCGGCAGGCAATCCAGTTTACAATCCAACTCCCTTTGTCGTTTGCACCCCTTTTTGTTCTGGCGACCCTCTGAGCGGTTTAATGAATTAGAAACCGCATTGAAATTAATGATCTAATATGTGTATAAGTGTATGTTGCAGCAACCGAAAATGCAAAAAGGCAGTGAGGCAGATTACCTACATCCCACTGTTTTTATTTTTTTTTTTGATACGATCTGCCTAATGTAAATGAATCTTTGACTGCAATAATAGCGGCAATAAAATTTATCAGATATTGTATACAAAAGGATTAAGTGCGTGCAAACATTGATGCCACCTTAAAATATACGCACATACACGCAGCAAAAGAGCGTCGAAGGGGTGCAACTATACAGTAAATTTGTATGAATGAATGCAAGTACAAAGGGGATGTGAGAATGGTATATTTAATAGTGGCAACAAATGGTATAATAGAAGATGAATGAATGAACGTTTTGTTGTTGTAATGAAAAGTAGTTGGTTTAGTTGAATTTTTAATATTAATTTCTGCATATGAAAATAATGAAAATATAATAAAAATAGAAAATAGTATACAAGGAGGGAGCTTTAGTTCTAACAATTAGTTCACTATTCAATCTTTTTTTTGGAAAGAAGATAAAAAAGTTTTCTCAAACAATGCGTCGATCTCAGCATATTATATTGAAATATGTTCTACTACAATGGCTTCAAATTACGGTATATTATTACAAGCGCGCAGAACTGCTAGAGGTCATACATCTAACGAGATCTGTGCTTTAGTTAGCTTAAAAAATTGTCGGCGGGTCTTTAAATAGGCAATATCTGGTCTTCTCCTGTGGATTGCTAAGGAAATGTACTGAGAATTATCAAGATGATCAGCTCTACTGATTTCTAGCATTCTTATGAATATGACAAGAGTAAACTAGCTATATTTTGTATTTTCGGATATTAAAAGTATATATTACCGAAATTAATATGAAAGCTAAGTTCCAATAAAATTCTCATAATAATGGAGCTCCATTTTTTTTAACTTCCGTCATCCCAATTTCGTATACCCTGGGATACTACTCAGTATGGGTGTAAGGAATAAATTTTTTTAAAAAATATTAGACATTTTTTTGATCATCTATTATTTATAATAAATATTCCAAGCCGAAATATTTCAGGTATCAGGGCCAAGAGCAATGTATTTGGTATTAATTTAGATATTTAGATATTTATATATTAATTTAAATAAATATTCAACGTATATATATATATCAACTCATAATTTTCTCATTTTTTCTTTTATATTTTTTTATTAATTTATTATAATTTCGTCTTTTTAATTTTTTTACATTTTTTTTAATTTTTCCCTCTATTATATTTAATTAATTTTTTTTCTTTTAATTTTTAACTTTTAAATTTTGTTTATTCTTAAATTTTATCTTCTTATTTTTCTGCATTACCAAAAACCAATTCGACCCATATGAATGAGGAAAATACAAATAAATTCGCATTTAATAACAGCACGTTGGCATTTGCCGAAAAACCGCAAACGAGCAATAATTTTCGGAGCCACTTCTCATAAATTCCGTTTGCAAATTATAAATGCGACAAAAGTGGCAATGGAAAATCAGTGTGAGAGGGCATATTAAATCAGAAAATCAACATGCGGGCAATATAATTTTACATATAGCATTCTTATATATACATACATTCATATACATAACTTTACATACATAAATACATACCTACATATTTCTATAGGCATATTTATTCATAATAATATAACAAATTTATTTAATGGCTATATGCCGCACCGATTAAAACTGCATAAATATGCCGCCATTTATGGTATATGGTGGCGAAGGCGGAGACAAAATTATGTGCTGGCGCGTACAACGGTAAATGGCGAACGCATGCAAAATACGCCGCAAAGCACGAACATTGACCGCAATAACTTTGCAGAGTGCGCATAACACTGCGTTCGTTGTTGCTTCTGTGTTCGTTGTGCTTCTGCTTATTCTGTTGTTTATTGTTATTGTTGAATTGTACGTGTGCTGCAGCTCGGCCACTGGCCGAAAGTTATACTCATTGAAAAGCCACCATGTTGATTGTTGTGGTTGTGGCTTACACACACACACTCAGAGTTGTTAGTGTTAATGTGTTGTTGTTGTTGCTGTTGCATCATGGCTGCCAACTCGTAAATTCGTTGTTTTTGGCATTTTTCCTACATAGCCAGCGGTGCAAAAAAGCAAGGCAAATAACCGCGAAATAAGCTGAACAACAGCTGGGACATCCACAGCAATAACAACAACTATGCAAGCAAGAGTAAAATGATACGCCTGCACAGATTAAACGCTGTTGGGTTTTGTGTGCGTTTTCGGAATTTATTTGCAAAGCTGTGCAACAACACTAACAAACAGCGCACCGCACTGCAGTCTAGCCTTTATAGCCGCTAACCCGCCTCAGCTTCGCACTTCTGGCGCGCGTATATTCAGCATAATGTATGACAACATTTTCGGTTATTCGCGCATTGCGGTGCAATCGGTGGAATTTCGCATTTCCAGTGTGTTCTCCCAGCCCCCATTGCTTGCCTCTTCCCCGCCATACGGACCTGCAGTGCACTACACTTTATTGCTGCAGCTCGACTGCCTTTTTGCGTTTTGCTGGCTGTGGCAGCTTGGTTTTGGCTGTAAAGTTGCCACAAAATTGGTGTTTCACGCTTGCAACGCGGCTTTGTTGCTTGTTTTGCGCTTGCATTTTGCGCATTTACCATTTTCCGTTGTTCGATTTTATGTTTCCGCCTTGCGCTGCACTCGTTACACATTTAATAGAATTCTCAATGGGAAGCTTGGTGTAAAGTTATGACTCGGCAGTGACCAGTTGTCGATGGCTAAAGCGCTCTCGCGATGCCATTCGTTCGTGACAAAGCGAAAAATGGCGTACCGTTAGGTGTGCAAATACAAATATTTATGTACTAGACATGAAGGTATATATGTATTGTTCCAATTCGATAAAATGGCAAACTTTTCATTAAATATAAAAACTTTTCATTAAATTGAAATTTGAAAGAAAATAATTAGGTTTTCTAGACTGATTTGGAGAGATTTATACTGTGACTCCTAGCATTCTTCAGTATAGAATCCTATTAAGCTTCTGGTAGATCTGTTCTTTATTTGTATATTTTTATGAACACAATTGTCTTTACCTATAGATAATACTGAACACACCTTTTCTATAGCTAAATAAATTTGTTTAATAAAATCTTCGCAGATCGTAGACTTACCCTAACACGTGCTTCGGTCAAATTTGTCCACATGGCAATCTCTTCGCGTGTCGACATATCCGGATAACGATTTCGGCTGAATGTATGCTCCAGCTCTTGCAATTGCTGTGATGTGAAATGTGTACGCTGGCGGCGTTGACGTTTGTTTTTCTTATCGTTTTTCGGCTCATCCGTGGTGGTTGTCATCGGTTCGTCATGACCGGAATTTGATATGTTTTCGGTTTTGATTGTGGTCTCATTCACAGAGCGATTACCTGTAATAAATACACAAACAACAACATGAAGCAATTGAAAATATTTGAAACAAGAAGAAGAATAAGAAGAAGAAGAGAAATATACAGTTTGAAGAGCCAACACATGTTAATAAACATGAAAATAGGAGCAAATAAATATATATCAATGGGAACCTTACATGCAACTTACTGCACCCACACACACACACTCAACTTGTATACTAAATAATTTGTTTGCTTAAAATTGTATAAATTGTTATTAGTTTAAGTGTACAAATCGATTACATGTTTTTTGTTGTTGTGTTTGATTATCGGCGCGGCATAAACGAACTACAACAGCAACAACATATCGTTGTAATGTAAACTATTTTCCCAACTGTGTGTTAGCCACATAAGTGCTAGCAGACAGACAGACAGATAGATACTTTTTCAATATTGGAGACACTCGCCAACACTCATGAGACGCTTGTCAAACAAACAATTACAACAAGCACCAACAACAACAACAACAACAACAACAGCAATTACATATATCAACAAAGTAATAAGGTAATCATAAATCGTTGTAATGACAGCACTAACCACTGATTGTTGTTGTTGTTATTGTTTCATTGCAAGATGGTAAGTAAGTATTGTCGGCGCCTTCCGCATCACAGCGAGCAATCGAACGGGCGAGGTGAGAAAATTGAAGGTACACAAATCGAATTATTAGTTGTAAATAGCGCATACGAGTTGGCCTGGCCATTGCCATCGGTATTGGCGACAGTTGTTATCGGTTATATATATGTATGTATGTATGGGGTAAATGTAAACGTTTATACAGGGTGGCACTGTGTTGAAGTTGAGGCATAAACTTGTAGGTGGCTGAGGTTTGGAGAATGCTTGGAAAGGCATTAGACCCACTAGTTTTGAACTTAGATCTCTTAAGATTTCTTCAAATTCGATTCGGTTGTTGTATAGAGTATTATTAGAATTTGATGATTATTTGGTCTAGGAATACTGTAGGCTTATCTACTTACTAATGTTTTTACTAGCATAGCGGCTTCGTTTCGATAATGAAATGCTCAGATCAGATTGTAATAACCTAGATAATTATGTCGAAATTTGCCAATTTTTTAGGATTATTTGTTCTATGGATTTATTAAAATAGCGCTCCTTTCTTAATTTTTATTTGTCTTTTTATATTGTCTTTTTATGGAAACATTTTTCAAAATGAATCTCTCAGTTCGATACCGCGAACAAATTGGTATCGTCTTGTTTTACGGACTCGTTTTTTTAACCGTTAACTATATGATATACCATGACTACATATATGATTTGATTATTAAAATCTATGTATACGGGAAACTCGAAGTTCTATATAGTTCTTTTCTCGGAGTTTTCTAAAAACTGAAATATGAATATTTGAATTAAAAAGAAAAGAGGCGTCTTCAGAAATTATTACTAAAAAGCGATTATTTATAGGACGATAACCTCGCTTTATATAAATCCCACGAAGCCCCATATTTGTTGCTGTTATTATTTTTATGAGCAAAAAGAAACATTTCCCAAATAATATTGAGGAACTTTGTTTTGCTCAAAGTCATCGGCGGGATAGATTTCATTACATAGATCCGATTGTCGTGGGAATTGAAACAAACATAAGCTGCCTTACCCACTTCTCCTATAATTGGTTATGTTATTTGATACAAATATAGTAAAATATATTTCAGGTCGTTTCTAAATACCAATAGATTTGATAGTAAGCTTTTTATACTCGGATATACGCTGTAGGGTTACTTATTGCTAGTTGAACGTCGACTTTGCTATTTTTCCACTAATAACTTGATATATGATTTATGAAAGTCTACTCCACACCGCACATTAAGTATTTATTAGCAATATTTTGACGGAAGATAAGCAATGCCGACGGGAATTGGACAACATACGAATATGTAAGTATTAACCAGATAAAGCAATTGCATTAAAAATTTTTCTAAACGAAGAAATATTAATCATACTCGGTAGCTAATCGTAATTAGGCGTATTATCATTATCATTATCACTAATTGTCTGTTGTAGCTAAATTTAGTAGAATGACGAACCATCGAACCAAATTTACTCAGCAACAAGAATGCAGACTGAATTTAAGAACTTAAAGCGGCACATAAGTATGTATGTATGATACCTATGTACATATCTACATATAATATTTAAAAATATAATCGAAGGTAAATTCAAAAATTGTATTAAACAAATAACAGTTAAAATCACCTTCACTACACGATTGCTTAGAAAAGTTCAATCGTTGCCGCTTGTCAACGCCATAAGTACCCCAATTTTACAAATCTATTCACTATAAAACACACCGCCCGCTCAACCCACAAAACAACATATTTGTACAACAACAATAAAAAAAGTGTAGCAGAAAAAAAGTAAACAAATATTATATATGATCGATCATTCGGTGTTCGTACGTCGTCGTCGGTGGCGTTGAGCGTTTGGTGGAGCCACACGTTTTGCTGCTACCTTGTACCGTTTGAATACAACAATAACGGTAAAGTAATTTGTCGCTTTACGCCTGACCTAATCAGCTAAACTAAGTGCGCGCAACAACAAAAACAATAAATAACTAAATAGCAGCAAATTAATGTGTTCGATTGATATACACACGAGTATAGGCTAGCATGTGTGCGTGCAGCCGGACGAAGTTTTTTATGCCAGAAATCAAAGTCAAAATCAAAGGCATTTTCGCCGACAAAGGATTGTGATTTTTTGGTAATGGTATTAACGCGCGTTGGCTACCGTGTGTGCTTTGTTGTTGTTTTTATTTCATTTGTAATTTGTTGCATGAAATTGTTATAAATTACAAATTTTATCTTGAAATATTTTTTGGCGGTGATAAGCAAATATATATAGACACACATACATACAAACATGCATATATGTATACATTCATTCATGCATATAGTATATATAAATAATAATTTGTTGGCATTTTATTTAGTTTTAATGTGATTACTCGCACTTTTTCTTATATACATATAAGCATATATGTACAAATGTATGTGTGTATGTATTTGTGCGCTCTTTTATTATTGCAGTTGCTGTATATTCTATGGCTTAATTCACATTATTCACCGAAATAAATGACTGTTTGTTGTTTATTTTTGGTAGCATGGCGTGACTTATGCAAAATTTCAAATTTACTTCAACAATTGCCACTGGCATTCGGTAATCAATGAAGTACCGTTTAACCGACGGCGAAATGCATATTTGCGTTGAATTTGAGATGGTGTAAGTTTTATTAAAAAATTGATTTTTGATAAAAATTTAACATAATTTGTTTCGTGATTTCAAATTATTATTTGATTACTGATATAATTTAAGCTGACTATATATTTTTTTTTTTCAATATATAAAATAATCTGCAGTTAATGATTTTAAGAAACTAAAACAGTTTAAGCTTCGAAAATGTTAAAATTTTATATACTGTTGAACTTCCATAATACGATGGAAATGAGTTATTAGGTATAAGAAGCTATTTTCGATTAGCTCATCGCTGAAAGTCTGCTCTGTTCGCAAAAAAATAAATTGTTTCTTCGTTTTGTCAATCGTAATTTCCATTAAATTACACGATTAAGTTAATTTCATAATTTAAGTTGTATAAACTAACAATTTTAATAAGTAAATCTAGCAATCTGGCCTTCGAAAGTAATATTAAGGTAAAAAAGATAATCAAGTCAATCAACACGTAATCTTAACTATTAAAGTTTCAATTCTATATGGATTAAATTACAATAAAATAAAATTAGTATGTGTTGTTTTAAACGATTAAAAAGGGGTTTTGAAATTATTTCGACTGAACATATATTATCTTATTTTTCTTCGTTATAACATATATTTAAACCATTCCTAGATACACTGAAACCATCAGTCAACCAAAGTAAGCTGATTATTTAGCCATTTAAAGGTTATATTTTCAGTTTCTTACTACTTTAAAAACCTATTTCTGCTTTCCTCATATTCAATATTCGATATTTGATGGAAAATTTCAAAATTAGTTTTTTTTTAGAATAATACCTTCTATATTAATTTGGGTTCATTGAGTAGCATGCCATTCAAAAGAGTTCATACTAGGCTCTATAAATTTACAGTCTTATTTTTAAAACAGTAAAAAATAAGGATAAATAAGTTTTAATGGTCTTTGCTATTAAAAAATTGTTCAAAAAACATGTTGAATTGAATATCTTTAACACCTCGTTGGTCATAGATAATTTCAAAATTAAATTTTTTATAATGTAATGGGTGGAATGGATTTCCTTTTAAAACTGTAAGAAAGAACCTGAAGAACAGTCTACATATTTCCTGAATTTCTTTAAAAATAAAATCTCCACAATTACTTATATGCATAAACTTTAAGATCACATGTTAATTTGACTTCCAAAGTCAGTAGAAAACTCCCCACCATTTTATAACATAAAACTATCTATCTCAGCAGTTACATAAACAAATATACAGCATGTATTAAAAACAGCATTATTCATACCATAAATAATACGGATGCATTGAAAATATAATATACAAAACATACATATATGCAAGTACAGTCGTAAACTAAAATGATTCACAATGAAAGTGTCTGTAGTAAGTGTTTAGCATTAGTTGAAAGTCACAAGTTGTCTGCAAGCATATGACCGAAGGATGTCAACTGACCGCGGTGACATGAATGTCGCATGATAAGATTTACATATGAATTAAAATAGATAAATATACAATCATAAAGACTTCGATAACGTCAAATTATGATGACTTGTCGACTTAATTTCAGAACGCAATCGGCGCTACGATTTCTGTACGAAGATTTGTTGGTACTTTAAAATGTACAAATTTAGTGGTTTGATAAAATCACTACTTGTCGGTGGACAAACCCCCCAATTGGTATTTTCCGTTATGTGACTGATTATAGTAGAAATAATTTAAGATAGATATGGAAAGGGCAGCGCTACTTTTAATATATACTTATACGAATTTGTCAAATATTAGTCGTAGCCAAAGACCTATTTTTGATTTTTCTCCTAGAGGCCACTATTATGGCTTCTATAACTGTAAAATTTTGAAGTTTCTGAGATCTCAAAACTTCCGAGCACAGTATAGGTTTCGCGACGGCCAAGTCCTGTGTTTGAAATGATTGAGTCTTGTCTGTGGAGTTGATAAGACGTTACAGATCGAGTCGGGTGGCAGGTCGATTCTTTCTATGAACCGGTTTAAACTCAAGAGCGTCACAAAATCGCTGCATTGTGATCAGAGAATATGCCTAGATAAACTACCTTAAGCTTAATCTGGGCCATAGAAGGCATACATTGCCGAACAAGCAGATTTTTATTAGACAATATCTCTAAAGCTATACTTCCTTGGGCATAAATATTTTAAATAAATGAAAAATCCCGGCTTTTACGAATAAGAAGTTAAAAGAGAAAACAAACTTAATTGTTTTTACATAATATCCAAGGTTTATGAAATGAAAAAAGGTATTAAGGCTCTTCCTTGAATAAAATAAAATTTGAAAAAAATATATTTTTTTCTCAATAACAACTTACCATCCTTACGATCACGATTACGATTCGATAACGTTGATGATGATGATGTTTGAAAATTATTTAAATGTGTGCTATCCAAACTATTTGCTACAGCGGTCATGGAACTATGACTATCACGAAAATCGCCAGTCTCGGCCCAAACTGAAAAGAATAAACCAGAGTAGAGAAAAAAATATACAAAAAAATTAATGTTTTAAGAAAAGTTTTGCAAATACATAAATATACAGCGTCTGGTATATACATATATTAAATATTAAACTAACGGTATTTTCATTACAAAAAAACGAACGAAGCGAGCGCAAGAAGTGTAAAGTGTGTGTGTGTTTGGGTGAAGAGTGGCATTCAAGCGCTTTTATGGCCAACGCCATTATAGTGTCGGCCATTAAGAGCATATGCATTAATGTTGTAAGTACGAGTAAGTGGCTGCACTTGGGCCGGCGCGCAGTTATGGCTCTATAATTGAGCGCGAGTGCGCCACTAGTGGCTGCTTAAAAGGCGATAAAATGGATCATAAAAGGATTTATGGCATTTACAAGCATAAACGGATCGGATACAATGTAGGAGCCGCCGGTATAGATATACATACATATTCGAAGAGGCTGCAGATTATTGCAGTTGTATGAATATGAATTGAGTAGAAGATACAAGCTGAAGAAGTAGCTCCGAGAGTTTGATTGTGTTAATATTTTTGTAATAACTCATAAAAATTATAACTTTATGAGCGTAAAAGCTCCTGTTTTGAGCTTTTTTAGTGTGTATAATATTAAATATTTTTTATTCATATAAAATATGTACAGTTAGCAACAGTTGCATATATGTACGCTACATAACTAATGATTCATCTATTGCTCAGCAAGCAAGCTACTTTTTATTCGAAGTGACTAAATTAAATTTTAATCATTTCTTATTCAATAAGTTACGTAATAAATTATGCGTGTTATGGCCACGTAAGCGTTGTCATGCGTTAATTATATAGTATATAAGTGTAAAGTATAAAATTGCCATGATTCAAGTAGTATGCAGTATGACTTGGCACCCGCTAAATGAGCCATGAAATTTAATGACCTTTGCGGTTATAAGCACACCACCACCGTGATAATTAACAAATTATCAATTGACAAATACTAAATTTACAACGCCACCAATTTCCATACATTACTGAATTTATTGCTTACAAAATAATACATACAAACACACATACATATATACAGAAGGCTGTTGAAATATATGGCGAGCGTTTGAAAAACTCCCGTAAAAGTCAAAAATGCCAAACCAACACATTTTTCTGCCGAACTCGCCGCAATACGGGAACAACATGGAGCCTTTGCTGGCACCCACACATACATACATACATACAGATGTACATAACACTCAAGTGCATTTTGAAATTTATTGCTTTTCCACATGTTGTCGCTCAGCTTGTTGCAACAGCAGCGGCAGCAGAGAAATTGTCAACTATTTGTTTCAAATTTGTGTGAAATTAGCCACTTCACGCTCGGCGATATGTTGATTGCCGCTATGTGCCCGCTGCTCCTGTGAAATGGGTGTCATTAATGTCACTTTGGCATGTGTCACTAAATTAACCACAGCTTCACGTTTACTCAAGTACATGCATACATACATATAAACATACATACATAGAGATATTTGTAAACGTTTTGCCTGCGCAGCTTTGCATTTCGTGCACAGTCGTCGAGCAAGTGGTTTATGTCACTAGTTGCCGTCGAACATTTGCCACTCTTTTGTGAATTTGAAAATTTAAAATTTATATCGTTGACAACATGGACACATGCTGTTGCTGCTGCTGCCAGCAAAAACGTTTTCTGGTAGTCATTTGTCGATGTTAATTATACTGCAGGATTAGTGGCAGAAAAAGTGCAGACGGTCCTACCGGAAGAGTTGACTATTAAGTAGCGGAGTATGTTGTAGTTAAAAATTTTTGGAATAACTGGAATATCTCACAAGAAGCTGTAAATTTTTAGGAATCATTCATTGGCGGAAATATTAAAAGTATTTGTAAAAAAATTTAGAAAAAAAAGACTAGCTTCATTAGTTTAAGTTAGTGAGGGCGAAAAAGTCCAATACCAACCCGGTAAGAGTCTAATTCATTCAGTTTTATTCTCAATAAAACAGTATAGAGTAACTCAAGCTCATTAACTAAAAGCTATATAACTAAAAGCTCATTTTCTAACCTCTAAAACTTGCATAAGCAGAAAGGAAATTTCGTGTCTACATGGAACTACACTGTATTGATGTAGAGTCCACTTATCAGGTAAATTAACTTTTTTCTAAAAGTAAAATAATAATTTAATTATTCCTAGAAATAAAGCTTTTCGTAAGCTTTCAAAGCTCTAGCTTCAAAGCTTCAATTAAAATACAAAAATTGACTTAGTAATACATGATTTGAATACTTCGAAACCAAGCAGTAATATAAATATTAAAAAATTTAGTAGAATATGGACTTATAAAACAAAAAAATATTTTCGAAAATAATAAAAATTTCAAAAAAATAAATTTAAAAGCATCTTAATTTATTGCTAAAAAACGCTTTTCACACGCCTTACAGTTATCTCCCTCAGATCCCTAAATACTCTCAAATATGATAATTTAAAAAAAATGAGGCTTACAAAGGCTTAAGTGATATGATTAATATTTGCAAAATGTAAACACCCCATGGGAAGTGGCATAGAAATTGGCACAAGTTGACTGACTGCAGTTGCAGACAACAAACAAAATAAAATAAAATGAATAATGTAAACAAACAAAATAGTAAACTGCAAAAACAAAAAAATATCAAAGCAAAGTTACAAATGGACAAAAATAGGGAAAACCTTGCACCTTTGAGCCAACGCCAAATGCCGAGTCACAATGACAGTTGTACGCCAGAGAGTCAACCGGAGTCAAACAAACTAGCATATGAATGAATAGCCGAAACTATTAATCATGACATTTGCCAAATTCTGAGATGACTTTGCTGGGCGATGGGCAAGGCAGCACGCCCCAAAAGTGACATTGTTCACCGTTAGTGGTGGAAACGGTGTAATTTGGAAATATTAGAAATAAATTTTGTGGTGTCTGTGATTTCAGTTATTCATATATTTGCTTAGCAAACACACACAGATCATTTACAATTGTATGTGTGTGTGTGTTGCGCCTTTGAGCTAATCTACACAAAAAAGTTGTGTGTCTGTATTTGTCCTGCCATTTCATTCATGAGTAAAAGTGCGTAAATTATTATGGCAGCAAATACAAGAAAAGAAACAGTGAAAAAGGCATTATTGTGCCGCAAAAAAGGAGCAACCAAAAAGTGACAAGCAATAAATTTAGTGGGCAATAGCAGTTGGAAAGCATACTATGACAGTAGCGGCCACAATATGTAAACAAATATAAAATGTCAAACAAAACGGCACACACGTGTACGCCTCTACGGGCAGTAGTTACATACATATATATATATATATATATATATATATATATTTGTGTGTCCTTTTTGACACTTTCGCATGAGCATCTGTCACGATACAAAGAGAAGTAGCAACAAAAATAAAACAACGAAAGAGTGTGTTTCGCAGAGGAGTTTCCCTTTCTGGCACACATCCTTGCGCGCCCGACCAAACAAACGATTAATGTGACAGTTGAATTAGGATATATGACAGCCAAAGCAAATATAGCCAACAACAACAACAACAACTGTATGTGTGCTACGTTGAATGCCAATGACGCTGATGATGATTTTGCAAAAACAAATCGACAAAGCAAAGCGACGGAAAATAGTTACATGAAACGCAGGCAAAACGCCAGGAAGTATGCCACACAAACATACAAACAAACTGACAGGATATGCATGTATGTATATATATGCAATTGCTCATTTCTTTGTTTGTCTGTTTGGACATTTCTTCTCACTTTTTGTTTTAATAAATAAATAAAACTTTTATAACGCTGGCAAATACAGCTTGTGGTTAAAGGCGGCGAATAGTTGTTATTGCTGCAGTGGTTTGTGGAAGTGGCTTTGCCACTGGACATAACCTTGTTTTGCAGCTCGATATTGCAGTGTGTATGTATGTATGTATTGTGGTGTGGAAAAGGGTTATCTCTTGCTCCTGAGCAAAAGGGTTAAATATTTGTCATTTCATATCCGAGTTCAATTTCATACTTCATTTACCGTAAATTACACCTTATGTCGAAATATTTTGCTCGATTTTTGCTTAGATTGCAACTTTCATTACTTGACTTTGTTGTTAATAGTTTAATGAATGTGTTGAGATTTTTGCAAACCAATGACATTTCGAAAATAAATACTGGCATATCATTGATAGGATATTGGGTGTCATAATTCATTCAATACTAACACTATATATAACGATAATTGGAAGATTTCTAAATTGTTTAGGGAACATTTCAGTTGATATTGTATGAAGTGCAGTTTTATATAGTTCCAGTGGGCCATGTGGTCAAAAAGCCTCTCCGGGTACTTTTAGACGCGCATAATCCTCGGGCGGAGGACGGTTCAATTTTAGTTCTTTAAGTGAACTTTAACAATAAGACATAGTATTTTCGAAAACAACAATTTTTCTAAGTAAATTCATCGAAACTAGGGCCAAATAAATAATTCAAGTAGAGAAAGTTCATTCATATAAATCTTACAATTCTGATTCGAACGGATTTGGGTGGTAAGTAAAAGGACAAAAGAGAATTTAGTGAAACAAACGGTCTTCTTACAAGCCTGACTTATTCACAGTGAATATATTCCTATGGAGGTAACTTTGATCCTTGAGAACCATGAGTATGCTCGAGGAAATACAAAACATTTAATTTTCCATTATTGTTAAAATCCCTCTCCATCTTGTATAAGTACTTAAATAATGAAGTATGACATTCATTATAACCAAAAAAAAAGTACCAGTTAGATCTCAAAAATCAATTTTTTTTTAATTTTTTTTTAAGTAGAAGAAGTTTGTCCACTATACACTTTTCGGTAATCAGCATATCAGGTTTTAGGGTATAATATACGGCAAGCATTTAGAGATTTTAATATAACAACATATTTTTTTAGAGAATTTTCAAACATCTAACGAAAGATATGCATTACTAAAACCTTTCCTCTATTTTCATACACTTCTCTTCCACACTACTATTGCCTTCAAATATGAAGTCTCCATAAAGAAGAAAACACAAATTTATTGTCAATTACCGTTTAATCGCTTATTTTAATTATCTTAAAAATATTTGATAATTTGTGAAGCACGCTGCTAGTTTTCTCGCTCATTTACAATGCATTTCTTTTGTTTTTTTATTGTTACTGCTGCTTCATTAATAGCTGAACTAATTTTCGTATAGACATGCTCTAGTAAATGTTTATGGTGTTGGTGGCGACCTAAAAACTAAAACTAAGATATCAAGCGGAACACAAACTTTGGTTACGGTAGGCTGCAATGAGCATCTGCCAACAATAAAAATAATTCCACAATCATATGAGAAATAAAAAAGCCAAAGATATAGACACTACTGCATGTGCCCCAATGAATGTATGAGTATATATAAATTACAAGGGAAAATACTAAAAAAGCACGTTCCGAAGATGTTTTTTTGTTTTTGTTGCTTTTGCAAAGCGGAATTTTTTATGAACACAAAACTTGTATTTTTCGACAAAAAAAAATTAAATTTTGAAAAAAAAATCGAATGTTTTTTATGCAGCGAAAATACACCGCATATTTGTTTAGCAGGTCACCATTGTTAAATGTCAAAAAGTTGCTTGACATTTTTTGGGAACATTTATTTTTTTAAGGCGCAACACACGTTCTCCTATATAACTCTATATATTTGTGTTTCTATGTATGTCTGCCTGCCGGTGATTATAGATTTTCTTGTACTTCAAGGTTTTCAGATTTCCACCGTGTACACGTACTAGCTGCTGTCTTCAATATATGTATGTGTGTATATTTGTCGCTGTGCATTTTCGGACGTATTTTCGCTGAGGTGACAGCTATTGGGTAGGTGGAAATAGGCGTCAGAGTAGCGCCGCACCAGCAACAGCAGCAGCAGCACCCGTCAATAAACCAATTTGACAGTTTCTAAAATTACAAACATTTCTTTGCATTTGTTTTTGTTGTTTTAGCTTTTCTCTTCACTTGCTCTGCGCTCGAATGCTCGGGTCTGTTGCTTTTGGTCACTTGAAGAAATTAAGAGATGTCAAATGCTGTGACAACAGGTGTCATTGTTAAGCAGAGCAAACAAGTTTCTTACGCTTGATGTGTGCAGGATTAGTGGCTGACGGATGGAGCTACGCAAAACATGCACGCAATATATATGTAGGTATATATTTAATATTTATCTTTAAAATTTTTTGCAAAAATAATTTAAGCAAAAAACTAACTGTACTGCGAGGGTGCGAGATTTTTGGTGAAGAATTGCAGATTTTTACAATTTGCTGTTTTTGAAAATATTACTATTTTTTGAAGCTTTTATAATTTTCATTTTTACATTTCGCTTGCGTTGATACAGAAAGTTTGATTCCTTCCTGTCGGCATAAGTTTAGATAAGAACCATACTTTTGAATATAATTTAAAATATCCAATTCGCCACTGAAAGATCAACTTAAATTCACTCAAAGAAAATGGCTGAAGTCAAATTAGTAGTTACTTGGAGGAGGACACTGAAGGACTAGAAGGAGAATCTAAAAGTTTTTAAAAGGTTCATATGTTCTATTAAATTTAGAGTATGTATTAGGCTAACTATCAGAAACCTACTACGCTAAAGCTTTACAGTAGTTCTAATAACATGATTTATCCATCCAATGCTCCATAGCGGAGATTCTGAATAAAACTTGGGGAAACAAAATAATTATTTTGAAGAAAGTGTGGGGTAGACGGGTCAATGCTAATTGGACGAAGTAAAACTTATTTCATCAGAAGAATACTAAAAGCTAACCAAAATTTTCGATATATGAAGACTTTACTGAGTCTAGAGCAGATCCAAAGATCCAACTTTAAAACTATAACCGATCTAAGGATATAAAAGACTTCAGGAAACGTTTTAAGACAATTCCTATACTAAATCTATACAACACTGGACGTTAAGACGCCAGATCCATTAATAATTTTAATAACTAAATAAATAATAAAATTATAAAATTTTAATAAATTATTTAAATATTTTAACTTTGTCTTACTTACTTTATCGTTTTGAACTGCGATTCCAATATAAATTCTAGTCTGAACGTAATCAGTCCCACCACAAATAGATTACTCCTGCGCCAACAACCCTTTGACAAATTCCTAATTGGAAACGACGAAATAAATATTTTTTGGACAATTGTTGACACTAATTCCAATTGACTTAGTGCCTTTTGTCTTCAACCGACCACAATTTACTCGATTTCTAATACCAACATGTGAGTAACTGCGGATATGTGTCGGGAGGGGGGATACACAAACATATGGTTTAACTGCGGCATAAACCGCTGGAAAATTACTCCCATATGTCTCTTTAGCAGACAGCAGAAAGCCGAGCGTAGGACAAAGGCAGAGGGAAGAGACACACGGAGCAATGGGTGTAACGATTGTGGGCAGCAACAAGCAAATGACAATCACCCCATAAATTTGCCACAAAACCAAAGCAATAATAATCACCAGCAGGAAGAAAGATATTAAATGCGGCGAAGTTGAGCGAAAAGGAGATTGAGGAGATGAAGGGCAGCTTTATATACATTCATACATACATATATACACGTAAGTAGAAGACTACGAACTTACTGGAAAATAGTATTTTCGAAAATTACATTTGCTGCTTGTCCACAGCAACATGACAACAAATACATCTTCCACGCTCAAGCAATCTCAACTCGAACAAAGTGAACTTTCCCGTTGCTAGTGTGCACAGAAGACAGAACCGATTGAAGCGGCCATATATCAATCTGCTTGAAAGGTGATTGTGATATATTTATTAGAATCAAGGAGAAAGAGGAGAGAGGAGCCTCAACGAGACAACGAAATCTAACGTTTGCGAACCAATGGCCATTTTCTAGTTGTCTCCGCTACTAAACGCTTACAAAAACAACTATTATAATATCATTAGTGGCGAGTACATATTGGTTGGTTGAAGAAGACGAAAGGCAATCGATTAAATTGCAGATAGAACGCGTGCGGCAAACAACAACTTGCGGACAACGCCGTAAAGTCCAGTCCTCAATTACTAACAAATACATACACACGCACTCTCAGAGACACACTTCACATTTTCTCATTATCCATTTTCGGTAATTTTGTAAAAATGTCGCATTAGAGATTATCTTTGCGCAAACTTTAACCGAACAGGACATTTTCGTTAGCACGCAGACACGCTGTTGAATCGCTTGCAATGGCGATTTCGTACGCTTTTACGCCATTTTGCTTGTACATTGCCCATTCCATATTCCATACTCTCTATTGTTCTATTGTTCTCGTCCTTTTCAGTTGCGATAAACTTCAACTGACAGTTTCGACGTTCGCTTCGATGGTGCTGCTGCTTGTTCGTGTTTTTTGTTGTTGTGTGTGTCAAGAAAATGTGAAATGAAGAAAATTGCCAGCCTGCTGTGCGGCCAAAGCCAAAGTTGTGAGCTGCGTGGGGGCTGAGTCGCACGTAAAGTTAGATATCCTTTCGAACAACACACACACAACCATGTACGACGACTTGTAACCATGAGCAGACAGCTTGCCGCCGCACATCCAGCTTCCATGCTCGGTCCACACATCGCCACATCGGCTAAGTACTTCACGAAGTTGTCTACTTATGTGTTTGTGTGTTGTTCGTGTACTCGGAACGCAGACATTTACGAGCTAAACTGTTATCGCAAAATGTAGAAATTAATGAGCTTCTTAATGCAATTTGGCTGCTATAGGGTTCGGCGACCGCATTTTGGGGTTAGTCCGCTGGCAGAGCACACCGACTTACATACCCATACTTTCATATATAAAAGTCGGTTTGCCTTGTTACTCCAAAACTTCGTGTGGCATTGCAATCTCAGCGTGTGTGTGGGGCATGTCAATGTTATTGCAGTGATTTTCCTCCATTTTCCCCTCAGCTTTACACATACGTTTTTTTCGGCACTCCTCTCCATTTGTGTTGTCTTTTCGTAATCGCACATTACATTCATGCGCTTCATTCGCCCAAGGAAGCTCATCATATTGCAATATCCTGGCGTGTATTTCCGGCTGTTCGCCATCAACTCCCACACAATTACATGGCATTCATTTGGGGTCGGTTGTTCTTTTTTCCTTCACTCCATTTCTTTCCTTATTTTCCCCACATACATATATAATTTCTGTATCATTTGGAGCTCAATGTGTCCCGTCATGTCTGGTAATGATGATAAGTAGCCGTAATGCTCATATGTATGTTGTCTGCATCTCCTTGGATCTGCTTTTTTTTGGGATTGCTGTGCTCAAACGACTTTGTGACTGGTAATTTTGCAAATTTTCTTAATTTGAATGACCAGCTGAGGCGATAAGGTCACTTATCTTTTACTTGTTTTGAAATTGCGTTTAATTGTTGTTGCTAATTTGTATTGCTTTTCATGCAGTTGCTTGGCTTTTTGTGGAGAGTTTAGTATGGGCAAATGAAATTATATGTCTTTTTGGGGCATATTTTCTTAGGAAACAAATAATAATATAAGATCTTAAGTAATGAAACAGTAATTAAATTAACTACAATAATAAAAACTACATTTCGGATCGGTTTATGAAAAACAGGATCAATCTATTGTTAGAACATGTTCCAGATAATGAAACAAAAATCTGAAATGTTCGAGAAGCGCATAATCATTTCTTATTAAGTTATCCTCCATAAATTATCCTATATTTCTATGAGAATTGTCATCTCTCTTATCTGAAATAGTTCAAAACTCAATATTTTATAGAAAATCTTTCTTTATAATAAACATTATTTCAACAAAACCTTGTGGGCCCTGAAACCTCATACAAGCTTGGGCTGTTGTAATGTTGTAGACATCTAGATCTGAGTTAGAAAGCGAATATACTATGTTTCAAAAACCGAAAATTTAGAAAATTAATCAGTATTGTTCAAAAATCACTTGCAGAACATTTTAAGATACAGTTTTTGGGTATATGAGGGCTCATATAAACCTGAAAAAATATAATATTAAGATTTCCAGATAAAGTAAGAAAGCAATTTGACTATATTTCAAGATATTGTTCGAAAATTTTTAACAGAAATCATCGAACCCATAAAAGATTCAGATTTAATTTGAATTCGTGCGAAATTTATTTATTTTGTGTTCTTTATTTGTGTTTTTATTATGAAATAAGAAGTCTCGTTCTACTATCAACTTGATCACTCTGAAAGGTATTTACAGCTAGATAGCTGTAGTGGAAGTGATTTTATGGCCGGTATTATAAAATTTTGTTTTGGAATATTTCTTATAAGTAACCTCCATAAAAGTATGGAACGATTTCAATTTTATTACAATAATTTTTAGAAATTTCCAGAGTATCATGTTTTACGATTCTTAAGCTGAAAATCACTTGCCGTTTAGCTCATAACTTTTACTCAAAAATCATAAGCGTATATTAAGCCAGTGTACTTTATTAGAAGATGTCGCGCCATTTGCTATAAATTTACAATATTTTCTCATGCACCAACAACCAATACATATAAGCAAATAAAACAAGAAGAAGAAGAGAAGGAGCACAAGAAGAAAGCAATCAAATCACGTTATCGACAAAGTTTTACGCACGTTTTCTAATTTATCTGCTTTGCGGCTGCGTAAAAATCGATAATACAATATTTGAATTTCTAATCGCATTTGTGGCAATCACACACACATTCACATACACATGCATACAGGTGTGAATTTAAGGATATGCGTGTAGAAGAATAGCAAGCGAACAACAACAATTTAAGGAGTGCAAAGAGGAATTGATACTTCCAGCTGGTATATATCTGAATATTACATATGTTTGTATGTATGTGTATATGTAACTGTTTATAAAAACATATTTGCTTATTTGTTGCTGTATGCCTTCAAGTGCATATTACAGAAATGTGTAGCCAAGGTTTAATGCTTTGCATTTAAAGTAGCCTCATTTGCGGAAGTGAAAGTGCCCTCTTCACCGACTTTCTCGTTCTTTCACTCGCTGCAAGTGATGTGCCCAATTTAGCCACTTGGCACAGCCAAGGAAATTTGGTGAATTTACTTCATGGGAGATTTCATATTCTCATGTCCTTTGGGTTGCGCTATTTTGCTGTCTGTGCGCTCTGAGAGTGGTTCAATACGGTAAATATAGATATAATGTAGCATTTGTATATTTGTTTTTGTGTGTCTAAGTAATAATGCAAAGCGAAAGTGAAAGAAAAGTTAATCAGCCATTACATATTTTCCGGTACTTTTACTTTCTATTTTCGCGTAGAGTTAATGGATTGTGACGTAAACATTTAAATTGAAGAATCTTAAAATATATCTTCATTTCTCCTAAGAAATTTATAAAAAATTACTGGTTCTATACAATACAAATCTGTAAGCATGTAAAGTTACATCCAAAATATAATTCAATTTTATCTTATTACAACACTTACAACAGGTGTGACAATTCAAACCCCACGTAGACCTTGAGTTCAAGTTTTCATTTATTTAAATTTCTTAATTTTTCCTAAAACCGCCAAATTGTCTGTGCTTCTGAGAAGAATAATTTCTTATCTAATCTCCAAGCAACGCTATCTTCTCTTAAAACACACAATCATCTCATATATTTTGTGCTAACTTGTTTGTATATTTGTATATTTGTAACATCTGTCTACACTCTTGCCAACACCATACCTCGTCTTATGATCCTCACGTGCTATTAACACTTTTTGGTTAGTTAAATATCAACAATGATTATGAAAATTTTCAGAGTAATGAGAATCTGTTTGGTACAGCTAGCTAGCAGGGACAGTATGTATACAATTTTATCATATCTACAAATGATTTAGTGTATTCTATAAAGAAGAAGGTGGCAGAAAAATATAAAATTTTGAATTTTTTGGTAGGTTTTGACAGAATTTTAAGGAAAAACAAAAATTATTAAAGGCGAATTTTAAACATCATTTAAGCAGCTGAAAGTTTTGAAACTTATTTGTTTTGTAAACAATTAAAATCAGGTGGCAACACTGCAAATTATATTTTTATTATAATTTTGGCTTACTAGACATTTATATTGAATTTTGCAAAATTTTTTATAAAAAAATATTTAGAAAAATAATTAGGGTGGCAACTCCATTAAAAAAAATATTCACATTTTCACTTTTATAGATCTGATTGACCGTTGAACTTCAACTTGGTTTATAATTTGTAATAACAAATTATTTATTTGTATTGTAATTAGGTGGCAACTATGTTATGTAATATTTTTGATATATTATATAAAAGAATTGAAATTTTTAAAGTAAAAGAACAAGCGAAGAGTGTTACTCGTAGAATAATATTTTGAAATTTCTTTTTGAAAACAATTTTTTAGCGTTAAATTAATGTGGAGAAGGAATCTGCCTTACTTCTAGATAGAGAAAAATATGTATATTGTATATATGTATGCATAACTAGGTGCGTATCTCATATTTGTCAGCACATACAAGTAAACATACACTTGGTTCCTCCAGCTCACAGCAGATCTAATTTTATCTAAAAGGTACTAGAATACCAACACTTACTCTACAAATTTCAAAAAAAAAATACCTAAAATTTTCGAAAAACCAACATTTTGTTTACCGTTGCAGCCACACAGAGCCAATTTCAGGATTTTATTTCGTTTGTGTTTTTTCAAGATTTTTTTCTTCTGTGTTCCCAGATTATCTTAGTAGTTTGTGTTGTGACAACACGTTCTCGACAAATAATAAAATAGAATATTTGTTGTTTTTTTTTTGTGTTATATATTTGCCTTGCAGCTATATAAGTGCTCCCATTTAAATTGTTTGCGCACATCTTTTTCCATTTTTTTCACTTTTATTTAATTTTTTTTTCACTTTTTTCAACCGAAACAAATAAACGAAAGAATATGCTTATTTACCTATTTGCTCAACTAATGTAATAAAAATAATGTAGAAAAATCGCTGCATAACTCAAAATGCATTTAATTATTTACACTGTTTGTGGCTGTTTTCACGCAAATAAACACAAAAAGGTAAAAAAAATGATAAGCCGGTGTAGATGTAATGTAGCAACAAATTGTTTGCAGCTCACGTACACGAAGATTCAGTGGTTTGCGGTTGTATCTCTTGCAATGAGGCTCTTCTCGTTTCAACTACTTGTTTTGTAAGTGATAAAGAGAGTGCCGAATAAAACATATATGCCTGAGGTGTATCATTAAATTTTAGCTTGAAACCTTGGCCCTGAGACAACTGATCTATTCTACACACACTTTTTGTAATGAAGGATATCCCGATCTGATTCTCGAAGAATAATTTTTGCATAATTTAATTGATTTTGATTTCTAATGGAGAGTCTATAATATTACTAAGCAACACATAATCTAATAAGGACACGTCTAAAATCGAAACTTCAGTTAATGAGAGCATGGAATACCATCTTGGCTATACCAACTTGGTGGGTATGCTGTAAATTGCCAATACACTACAGTTCTGACAACTGTAGATTTTGCATTAGTAAACTTGGAATATCTCTCTGTAAAATATATTCTGCACTCTAAAAACTATTTATATTTCGAGCAATATTTTTTCGAAGTACTTTGAGTTTATTTTGCTGTGGCCTATTTAAAATGTATTGAATATTAGCTACTCTTGGAAGTGAACTTCATTTTTACACAAGCTCACGAATCGCTCTTTGATCAGATATACTTGGCTGTTGTTTTTCTATGAAAGTCTAAAAACCTTAACTTCCATCAGTTTTGAAATCAGATTGCTATAATGATAGGATTGAAAGTGTAGACGTTCAATTTTAGGTAAAATAGAAATTTATGTTTTTAGGTGCGTCATCTGATATCCATGAATCTTTGGCTCTAAAATCTTAGGTTCAAGTACTAAATAAAGTGAAATCGGTTTCATATTTCATTTCATATTCTATATTGGTGTTTACAGAACAGTATTTATTTTTGCTAGATGAGACTAGATCGCTTTTATATTTTGGTTTCTCTGAATATATGGATTTTATTGAAAAGTGTATGGACTACATATATTCCAAAGTTCAGGGACCTTACTCAAAATGCCTTTCACTCAATTCTTAAGCTAATCATATTGAAATAAAGTTAGATGTGACTTTTCAGTTTCTTCGATCACATGTAGGAAAGCCTTCAATTGAATAAATAAAAATAGCTAAATAGTTATAGATGAAATATAATAAAATATAAAGAATTAAAAATATTTTGTATTTGTTCTATTGAAAAAAAATTAAACATTCCAATACAAAAATGCCAGTTGGAATATGCCAAATGCTCTCTTCGCAGACAAATATTCTCTTAAATACCAATAGTCTTAGAGCGTATTAAAATATCAAAACAAATAAATAATAATGCAAATTGCTTGACGATTATGACTTCATGTTTATGGCATATTTTGTAGTTAGACAACAACAACCAACAAAAAATGCTTTGAAATTGATGAATTAATTGTTGCGCCTACATTGATGTGTTGAAATGTGGAAAAATGAGCGAAATGATAAACTCTTTAATGCTGAAACATCAAAATTAATAACACACGGAAACATGTTTTAAAGCTGCTGCTGAAACAACAAAAACAATTAGACTACAAAATGAATGGTCGCGACTGAAAAAGTCGCACATAAAAAATATGTTGGAAAAATTACAAAAGAAATATATAATAAAAACGCAGACGACGCATATTTTATGGCGAACTTGTGGTGCTCGGCACTCGTTGTTGCCGCTTGGGCTGATTGCCGCTGCTGTTGGAGCAGCTGCTGGCGACATAATTCAAACGCAAAATGCTGCAAATACGCTGGCGTGTGCAGGAGGAAATGAATGGATGCAGAAGCAAATTCGGGAAGGGGGTAACTCCCCCTATATATGTGTATGTGTGTTGTGAGAAAAATTACATATGTGGTTGTGATAGACTTTAAGACACAAGCATAGTTATTGGTGCTCACTTTAAACGTTGCTACGTTGAATTAACGGGAAATTATGTTATAAAAAATTTCTGGAGTATTAAAGCGGCATATTTTTATTGTGAATATGGTAGAATATGAACAAATGAATATTGATGTAAATTGCAACAACCATACTGTATCGATCGGCAGAAAAATTTCTAAAATTCTGAAGAGGCTTAAATGGGATTATAATTTTATGTACGCTGCATAAAAATGTGTATGTATGTATAAAAAAAAATAAAAAAAAATATATATCTATGTATGTATGTATTTAAGTTTGTATATTATTGAGCGGGTTAAGGTGATTTATAAATAAATACAAAAATATGTTTATGAAATAGTGCAGCGTGAAGCATAAAAAATTTGAACTTGAAATAAAATAGAATTATAACAGACGACACACACATATACATAAACTTATGCGCATGTGTTAAGCGTTGCTATGAAATGAGCAAAAAAGCACGCACGAATGACATAAAATTGTTGCATGCAATAAAATGATGAATAAACAAAGGAAAAGAAAGGTGTACGCAATAAAAATAAGCTTTTTTAATAACAAAAAAAAAAAACAAAAAAATACAGCAGACACAAAAGGTAGCACAGTGATATAGATTATTAAACAAATAGAAAAAAATTAAAAAAAAAATAAATATTTTCTGGCACAACTGCCTAAAATGTTGTTGTTCTTACTGCAGCAACGCAACGCAAATGCTGCAGCGGTAGCCATTAAATTGCCAATAATTGAAATCCTAAATGTACACACATTGGACACGTTGCAAAGCCATTATTTAAACAACAACAACAACAAAAGCATGAAACAAATCATGCAACACATAAAACAACCAACAACAACAGCTATTGCCAGACAGACAGACAGCAAAGTAGAAGCTGTGGCAAGCGCATACAGCATACAGCATGGCACGGCAATAGCAAATAATACAAATGACACGTTCAACAACAAGTGTAACGACAATATAACAACAAATTTGTTAGCAAAGCGCACCTGCAAAATGACAAACAATGCTGCAAGCAACACAAATGACAACAGCAACGATGACAACTGCAGCAACAAACAGCTTGTGAAACGGTAACAATGTGTATGTATGTGCGTGTGACAAAAGTAACAACAAAGTAGCAGTAAATGGTGGATGGCATGCGACATACAACAATCAGCGGTGTGTTGTTGTGTAGAGAAGGTGTTGTTGTGTAGAGAAGGTGTTGTCGATGCTCCTAGCTGAATATAATGGCAATTGCAACAATTCCGAATAAGCATGCAATTTGCATATGTGGCACAAGTGGCACATTCATACAACCACAAGCTAAACACATTTGCACCTGAGTGAAGTTTATGTGTGTGTGTGCGCTTTTCAACAGGTACACGGATATTCGTGGCTTTTCGCAAATATTTTTTGTTGTTTGCAATTTATTTTTAATGTGACCAAATTCGTTGCATGGCAGTTTTAAATTGTTTTCCTAAGCAAATAAATTCAAATAAAAGTGTCAGCAATATCACTGGTTGGGTACAGTAAGAGGTCAACGAAGTTCCTGCCTCGAAGTGAAGTTGGTCCTTTCGTTTGTGGCAACTCCTGTTAGTGCATTGCAACAGTTTGGTGCAAGTTTTTTTTTGTGTATTTTAACGGCGATATGATCTGTTTGTAGAAGTATGGCAAATGCACTCACTTCGGCTTTTAGTACGATGTACTTAAGGTGGATTTAGAATGGAACATAACTATGGGTGAGGCTGTACAGTTTAAAGACTGTTGATTTTAAGGCATTCGGAAATTCAATTTAAATAAAGTGGGGTGTACATTTTTAGATTAGATGGTTGGTAGTCGGTCTTAAAAGTTACAAACTTGAAACTTTGGTTGAACTGTAACAATCCAAAAAATATTCTTGAGTTATCGGATGTCCTAGAATGCAATTTATTCTCTCTATAACTATTCTAAAAGCAATGAATATTAAAATGAAATAGGAAATTAATTATTTTTTATATTTTATTAATTATTTTATCAAACTTTTTTTTTCTAATTTTTAATAAATAATTTTTTTAAGTTTTTTTTAATAAAATTGCTTTCAATTAATTTTTTATATATATATTTTTTAATTATTATTTCAATAAATATCTATTAATATTTTTTTAATATGAATTTTTCATTTTCTATTTTTTTTTAATTTTTATTTCAATAAATCTTTTTTAATATTTTTTTATATACATTTGTCATCAGCGTTCTGGAGTCCTGCGTTGCGAAAATAATTTTTTATCATAAATAATTTTGTAAATCAAGTTAAACTTTGGCTTAATTTATTTCATTTCATAAATAACGGTAAATTTCATGTTTCATGTTTTATTTCATCGGGCATTCAACATTTAAAATTTAAATTTTAATACATAAGTTGTATAAAAATGTCGGAAAAATAATAGTGCGTGCCAAGACTTTTCACCATTAAGCCATAGAGTCTCCTCAGTAACATTGTAATTAAGTAATTGCGCTGAACATTATGATTGCAATCAAACTAACAAGTGCATATTATCAACCACTGCTCGCCTCTAGCAGACACACTTCCTCTCTTCACATTGACAGCCACATATGTATGTATGTATATATTTTCATAAGAAATTTGTACAATAACATTTCAATTTAGTATGTAATTCCCAAAACAATTTCGCCCAAACAAAGGCAACGAAACACTTGACTCAAACATATCAAATTTCCAGCGGGGAAACACTTGGCAGGATGAGTCGAATGAGTTCAAGCAACGAACGGGTGGATGAGTGCGTAACCCTTGTCATAACTCAGTGATGACCAAGGAGTGTTGGCGTCCTTATGTCTAGTGTTAGCGACTGTTTCAAGTGCATGTAGTAGAGGATAACCGATTTATGAGGAAATGCCAAAATAATATGCGTCAGATAAGAAATTTTCAACTTGTGACTTGTTCAATGCAGTCTCACGACACAGCAGCCAAGCGTGTTACGTACGTTACGTTTATAAGTATATAAATACATATACATATGTATATCTATATCTTCCCTATCCACTTCCCTCATCTCATCATCTCCTCTTCAGCACATATTGCACACTCTGTATTGGTTTCTGTGCCTGTGTGCGGCACATCATTTTCTGGCAGAAGGGTGTTCAATTAGCCGTGACGCGCTGCGCTACATAGAGTGAGAGCAGAAGTGAAGGGAAGTGAAATTTGTATATTTATATACGCTAATGATTGCACAATGATTACGTTGGAATTTCGTTGATGACTTTTTTTCGAGCGCTGGCAGCCCTCTTACAGCGCGCGGCAGTAAGCGAGAAGCTGCAATGCAGTCGCTGTGGAACGCATTAAAATGCGTGAAAAATGTTCGCTTATTTGAACAAGTGCAAAGCAGCAAATAACAACAAAAACAACAACAAGCACGAAATTACACCGATCCAAATGGGTGCATTGGTGTAACTGGAGGGCGACGTGGCGCAGCGTTTTTGTAATTGTAGCGAACGCTTTGGGTGGGTGTTTTATTGGTTGTTCGATGTTCGCTGTTGGCTAAGTTTGCCGAGCGATTTTCCGCCGTTGAAGTGACTGAATGGCAATGGAAGCGCGCGAATTTTAACACTCGCTGTCAACGCGCCATCGGAACGTGGTTTTGAATATTATTGGACGAATTACAGCGGCGCAACGTTCGCTGTCACTTAAAGTGCCGTTATGTTGGAGATACTTGCGTATGTGTGTGTGGGTATGGAGTTGAGGGTGTAAGCGCTTGTTTTTTTTTTGTTTTTTGTGTCTTTCTGTTGGTAAATTAAGTGCGTGAACGTTTTCATGAATCATGAATCATGTTGAACAGCTAGAGGTAACGGGAATCACAGCAGCTGTTGTTGACAGATTACTCTGTCATAATTGTTGCATATTGTTCGGTCACATTGGCTAATATTTATATACTGATATATGTATGTATTTGTTTATGTAAATCGACATTTTTTAATGTGGCCATTGACACTTGTTGGCTACGATTCTATAATATGTCAACCAAATACAATCTTCACCTTAAATATAACACTTAAGGGAGTGGTCCACCCAGATGAAATGGTCTCTCCTGGAACAAGTGATTTGAAATTGGTGACTTGGGCATCGGGCACTATCCCCTATTGAACCAGTGGTCGCACCTGGTTTCGAAGTCCAGATTTTTCAAGATCTTTGCGATTTTTACTTAGTGATGGATAGGTAGGTAGGTAAAATGGATGTCGTACGATACACTTAAGCCTTTAGGAGACTCCGATAGTCAAGAAATTCGTGACCGATCGTTGTATTTCTTTACTGACATGCCTACCAATCAGACAGTGACCTGTTAACACTCATATTAGTGTTCTTGTTTGTTAAGCAAGTCAGGGATTGTTTCAGCCGAGATAAGACTATGTCTATAACATATTTGTCGGTTAAATATATACTTAGTGGTTAGTTACTTCAATTTTTTTGAGATGGCCATACTGACACTGCGGCATTCTTGATATTTTATGCCTAACTGAAAGTGGTGCTGATGCCCTCAAAACCCTTTCAGTGGATGAGTTGAAACTATATTCTTGCGAAAAAGTTTTCATTACAAATACATATTCGGAAGATCCTCATGATCTGAGGGCAATAGATCTCTCAAAGAATTATTACATATTATTTATTCAAATATACAATTTGTTTTATTAAATGTTTTATCAATCTTTCGTCTTAAAATTATCAATTATCTTTAACCATTTAAATTACCTCCCATGATCACCCACAAAACGGTTTCAAATGATCTTTACCGTCAACTATAATGACTCATTAGTGCATACTAATAGGTAGATATGTACCATATATACCATACGTTTAAGAATGAGCTGACAGCTATAATATAGTTGCTTGTTCACACCATTTTGGCGCACAGACACACCTCTTGCGTTTGGGGCGCAACTCAAGCGCGAACGACTCGACCATTGGCACTTGGAATGAGTGAATTATGAGCTAATTAATTATTTGTTAATTTGTTAGTTGTCAGAAGTCATTTTGGACACTTTTTCGTTGGCAACATATGAGTACATGAGCTTCTGCGTAAGATGGTCTGACGTTGTAGAAGCGTGTACAAATATTTTTTTTTTTCATTTTTGTCTTCAAAGTTTGGCAATTATACCGAAACGAAACGAAATCTTCCACGTCGTCATATATGTATGTATATATAAGATATCGATATTTCGTGGCTCTTTTTACACAGATTTTCAGTTTAGATATTCAGAATTTTTTTTTTTAAACTCAACTTTTTTCTAACTCTACTAATAGCAATCAAGTAAATTCAGTACTTACTTCTCAGTTTCTCGAGCGGCTCATGTTTCGGCGTATGCGGTGGCACCACAGCGTGATGTGGATGCTGCGGATAACCGCTTACCAAATCCTGACCGGCTGTATGATGCAAGTGACTAAGACTACCGATTGGCATCAGACTCGAAATGGCAGGTGAAATGCTAACCGACGAATTGGAGTCATGTAGACTGTGATGATTGTGTAAATGTTCTTGACCAGTGGCCGAACCAGCGCTACCATTCACCGTTGAACTGCCAGTACTGCCGCTACTTAGTGCAGTGCTTGTTGTGTTGGTACTCTCAGCAGAGCCAGCGGATCCAGCACCCGCTGCTGTGCCGGCGCTCACTAAATCTTGCAAGCAAAGACCAGTCGATTCGGCTGACATGGCTTCCAGACCATTCAATGCACCACCGCCGCCGGTACCAGCTGAATTGTGTAGGGAACCCAGACCGCTGCCAGCAGCGACGGCACCACCGCCGCCGCCACCGGCGCGATCCATGCCTAAGTACGTGGGAAAAATGGTGGAAAAGCTCTGCGCCACAGACTGATGTGGCTGATGGTGATGCAGTGCGGCCGACTGCTGGTGCGGGTGTGCGTGCGGATGCAGTGGTGGCAGGTGGTGATCTCTGCCGGAGAACTTCGTCGTGACGACGTCCTTGAAGTGTTGCAAAAATGTAGTCGTCGTGGTGAGGCCGGTATAGTCTAACGTTGGCGTAATATTGGTCGGCACGTACGCGGACGCTGTGTGCGGCGCCGTACGGTCGTTAATGCGATCGATGATTGTGCCGTTGGCCAGCAACTGTGCGGCGTTTGGGGCGTGGCGTAAATACGTACGTTGATCAATAGGAAATTAATTGCTGTAAGTGAGAAAAAGAAAGTGATACTAGTGAATTTTCGTTCAAAATATTCAGAATGGAATGTGTGAGTATGAAATTAATACAAATTAATTATTATAGTATAGTTATAGTATACAGTTGAAGCTCTCCTTTGTGCGCATTTTAAAAAAGTGGCACAGTTAGTTAGTAACCTTAACCATCTTATCTACCGTTAGCTAATATACTCCTGCGGCTGAAGTAGCTAAGTGTAGCGCAAATATCTTTAATTTGATAGCAGTTAATTAAATGGGAATATTCAATGAATTTCTGTATGTTTTGCGTTCACTGTCTGTCTTTTTATATTTTGGAATCTGTTGCTGAAAGTAGTACTAAATGAATAGAATCTTAAAAGAATCTGATTTATTTCATGTGACATTTTTATGGTGAAACTGAGAGATTTTAGTTAACATGTTGTATTCTTAAGCTGATTTTATCGTTCTTGGCGGAAGTCCTTACTACCAGTTTCGTGACTAGAAATTCATAAGAATTACAGTCAATTTCACGAAACTAATTTGAGTATGGTTGGTGGTTTTTTATACAAAAATTGTTATTTTCAGTATTTTTCATAGCAGATTTCCCATTAACTGCTTTTTAATTAGAATAAATCTATATTTATAGATACATATATACAAATATTTTCTAAAATATGTGAATTATGTCTTTGCAACTTTGTATAACTACAAATATGAAGAAACAACTTCTTAAAATAGCTGATTTTACAACTGCTTACCTAACAAATTTGCCAGCAAAATAAAAAGCTTAACCCCAACAGCACCTAGCGACACTTAGAAATGGCTAAAAATGGCGTGTGGGTTAAGCAAGCGTACAAATTTTATATGAATATGCCTACCAGCGAGCCATATAAACCATATATACTTTACATACATATATATAAATACTCGTATATGTTTGTGTATGTTTGTATATTTGTTTTATACGTTGAAACTTATAAAAGTTGTAGATAAACAGCGCTGATAGTGCTACGTAGTGTAGCGTTGATTACTTGTTGTAAACTGCCGTTTTACACGGAGGCATTGCCGCGTTGGGCACATTAATAAGGCATAATAAAAAGCAAATTAAGCGGTAGAACAAATTTAACTACACATGTTTACATGCCTATGTATATACATATGTATGCAAGTATATATGCATAGCGCTGTGCAAACAAGCTAGTATTTACATTTTTCATATTTTCTTGTAACTGCGACTGAGGTCATGCACTCATCGCCACCTGTGCTCAAAGCACAAAAAGCCGCCGATGTTTCGTAGCGAGATGCTTTGTTGCATGAAGACACTTAGCGTACAGTACACATACAGCACAAAGAAAGTGTTGACACTGGGCACACAAACACAGAGGATTGTTCAGTGTTTAGTGTTTTGTGTAAAGTGGACGTTTTTTGTTATGAGGTCCTGTGGTTTTGTACGAATCTCCATGGCTTTTTCACACCAACAACATTAGCTTGAGAGAAATAAGAGCATAGCAATGTGGCAGCACCGGTGACGAACCTCAACCAAATATCGGTGAACCCACATAATCCGACATACATTCGTGGATACATAGAAAATATGGGGACCTGAATTTCTACCTGGCCCAAATACTAAGTGGACACGGGAGCTTCAGAAGCTTTTTACACAAATTCCATCCAATAGTCCGTATTGCTCGATGTGTACGGAGCACATAGACTCTGAACACATAATTTTTCTTTGCCCTCGATTTTTAAGTATAATGAATAGGATGAAGACTGCCGTAGGAGGTAATTTAGTGGTGGGGAAACTTGACTGCATGGCATGTGTCAGTTTCCCGATAAAACCTGTTAACAAGCGACAGCTTCAATTATCATAGAACTGAGTCCGTGCCATAGAGGATAAGTAAAATTTGTCTTCCCCGTGGGAGAGTATTGATTTGGTGGCAGGTTGAGTTTAGCGAATTTCCGGCTTTCGATGTTATAAAAAGACTCTTTCTAGAGATTCTTAAGTTGAAAGTATGCCACAAGCTGCAGCCTTTAGCTACACACGCACTGTTTGGCTTACCACAACTTTATGCCGCTTGCCTATTTTGGATCCGACACTATTTTTTCCTATTTTCACTCTTCGCGTCTACCACACACTGGTACTTTACTCAACTAATTTGCCTCGCGGCCGCAATTACATACAAAGTGCTTATAGCACCTAAACAGCACACACACATACCAACAAATGCAGACAACTATACTCACATATGTACATGTATATGTATATATGGTATATTCAAAGCAGATAACAGCACTTGGTGTCTTATCTGTGTAGAAATATTTACACTCTACGTGTCTTATTTATTGCGCGTGCTGGCGGTAACTAGCACTCTATTTATTATTGTTGTTGCTGTTGTTTCTTATTGCTCCTTCAGCTCGCGCAGTGGCAAAGTTGGAAGAAGCATTGAAATTCGCTTATCTGCTGGCTGGAAGCTACATAAACCACATTTTGCTCAACCTAATCAAATTATTGCCAATTGCAGTTGCTGTGTGCGTGTGTGGTTTTTGTTGTTGTTTGTATTGAATTGTAATTAGTGTGCTATTAAAAATTTACACATCTCTTATATATAGAGAACTGCGTTTATTTTTAATCCAATCCGTTGTTAAAACACCGTAAATCTTTTTGAAATTGTATTTATAAAGCAACAACAACAACACCTACCACTAGAATAGCCAACAAAGCTGGTAAAGTTTATGTTTTTTGAAAATAGCTGCTGAAATAGTGAAAAATCTAATATAGTACCGGAAATGCTGGTTGACCTATAAATTAAAGATTGGACCCTTAAGATTTTTGTAAAATATACCCAAATTTGAAGATATCTCTTCATGACTCAAACTTTAACATAGTATCCGCAACTATTACAGTTAGTCTTTGCATGTGTGCTTTCATCAGACTCATGCAGAGATATCTACAGTGTTAGCTTAAAACCTCATATATGGAAGCTCATATTTGGAAATTTTTTTAGATATTTTTGACGCTGGGAGCTTTCACAGACTTTACCATTTAGAAACTGAAATCTAGCATATGAAAGCTTGATTTATTTTTTTAGACTATTTTTGAGTTAGACGTTTGTTGTAGATTAAATGGAAGCTCTAATATAAAAACTTATTCAGTTTTTAGACTAATACTGACTTAGGTGCTTGGGAGGTATCGCATAAATTACCATTTTCTAACTGAAAGCTCTAATAAGAAAGCTCTATCAGTTTTTATATCATACCTGAGTTGGTGTTTGTGATTTATTCTTTTATGACTAACGGTATCAAAGTCTTTTATAATTAAATTTAAATTTTAAATTATTTGTGAAATATCATAATATCTTATTTTGGTTAGAAAAAGATAATCTTCGTAACAACCATATGAAAAAAACCGCTAACTTAAAAAATCTAAAAATCTAAAATAGTCGCTATTAACTTAATACGAGGTATATACTCCGCTACATATTCAAATCACAACAAATAGCGTCGGCATAATTTCGTAGAGGAACTAAGAAAAGCTTCGTCATTACAGTTATACTAAATAGTTTGGCATTTCCAATTCTTAAACTTTATAATAGCTACTATTACAAATACAAAAATCAGCACAACAACAAAAGGGAAGTCAATGCAACCATATCATTAGACATGACGCTCGCGAAGTCATAAAGACATAAATTTAATTAAAAATCACTCAATGGATTAATCGTAAATCAATGATTACGCCAATATATACAAATTAAGTATGCTTGTATGTATGTAGATATGTATCAAATATACGTGAGTGTAGCGGCATTGTTTTGTATACATTCCCCATGGAAAGAGAGTTTGTTAGAATGACGTTGATGGCAAAAACAATTTTTTTCAAATATTTATAGCAATACTTGTAGGCATGTTGTTGTTGTTGTTGTATACAACTACCCAATTCTACAAGCAGATTATTTTGACGTAGTTTAGATTTGGTTATTAGCTAGCATAAGCTTTGTGCTAGTTATCTGAAAAATATAAACAAGAAGTGCGGCATAGAAAGTTAAAACTAACTGTATAAATAGATCAAGTGCATGTACACTGCAAAAAAATAACAGCAAACATTAGCATATGCAACAAAAACAAAAAAATTACAATTTGCATGCTACACGCCTGTTTTTATTGTTGCTGTATTATTGTATTAAGTATAATACTTAAATGCCACTTTCACTTTTCATTCATTAATTCATTTATAAACGCATAGTAAACAAAAATAAAAACAAAACCAAAGCACAAAACGCAAAAAAAGCTTCGACGGCGCACGATCTGTTCTCTCTAACCACTAACCATTGCTAACAGCGGCTTTAGATTGTCATAAACGCGCGTACACACACATACACAGCCTCGCAGCCAGTCTGGGCCAGTTGGGTAGACAGCCAGGCTGGCGGTCGTGCAAAAACAAAAAATTCACTTCACACACTTGCGCTAGTAGTAGTCAAATCAAATTGAGAATTTATACATCAAAATCCCGCTTGATCTCCACTTGATCCCGAGTGGATTAAAGTGGCTGAGTGCTTGTAATGTTTTTAATCGTTTTGCGGTCGACCGGCGTGTATTATTAAAAATCATAATTTACTTTAATGTAGATTTTTATTTGAAAACGACAGATTTTGCTTAATTTAAATGACGCTTTGATGTGTGCGCAAAATGCAAGTGTGTGTATGCGCGTGTGTGTGTTGTTATTGTATTAAGTAATGAGACAGGAATTTATGAGTTCTTATCCAATCATATGCAAGGTGCTTATTTTGAACAGCGCACATAAATTTCGAAAGTCATATGTTTGAATTTGAATTTATATATGTATGTATGTATGTAAATATAAGAATTTATGTTGATAGGCGATAAATAATTTGGAAATAAAATTTATTTCGAAAATAAATATTTTATAAAAATTTTTATTTTTTTTTTTACAAATATACTTTTGTATTTGCAGCGCTCTTTTCATCGGTACAACACGCAATTTCAGTTGTGGCAACCTCTAAATTCATATAAAGAAATTAATTTATAGGCGCAATGTCAAGTTTGCAGCTTTGAGCTTCACATTTTATGCTTTTTTATGTTTAGAAAAACTGTTTTGGAAAAAAAAAATAAAAAAAATTGAATAAACGGCAGCAAAAGAAAGAACATGAAAATGTGCATTATGAAAGTACATATATATGAATATGGGTTAATTATACGAGTAAATTTAAAGAAGCCAATATGTTAAACTAACATTACGCCTGGATTGGATAACACTGTTGCACAATGTTTCTAACTTTCTTGTATAATGTAAATATCACTAAAGTATTATTATTACGAGCCTGCCAAAATTAAAAAAAAAAAAAAAATTATTTTTATTTTTATTTTAAAGAAAATAGCTCTTCAACGCAAGATTTCTACAGTACTTTTATAAAAATTTATATTTAGAAAATGCCACAAAAACAAAAAAAATGTTGAAATATATTTTTGCAGATGGTTGATTTTTATTGGCGGTTTGACCTGTGCTCATTGTGCTCTACCATTAATTATGCCTTTTTATTATCATATTATTTTTGTACACCACCACAGCTGAAATTTGTTTTTGTTTTCTCTCATATCAAGGAGATTTCTGCATATTTCTCTCCTTTGTTTTAAAATTGTACGGCATGATATGAAAACATCTATTTTTTTTTGTATTTGAAAATTTCATAAAAATCATTAAATTATGTTTTATATCAAAAGAGTGTATAAATATTGTTTATGGTACAGATACATATGTCTGGGATTTGCTAGGTTTTCAGAAATACATATTTTATACATGAGAGATTACACTCCAACTACAAATTAAAGACAAGAGATACGAAAATTGTTATAATAGAAAATATATTTATTGTAAAACAACTTTACTGGACTTAATATTAGTATTAAATAACTCAAGCGATAAATGGAATTATTCATACAACATTTTCAACTAATAAACAAGTCAAATCTGTCGTCTGAACTTTCTAGAAATATTGTATTTGTTTCCCATAGATCAAGTTTAAGGTACTCAAAGGGAAACTTGTTTTATACAAAGAAGTTGTTGGTGGGATCGCCAAAATCGGAATAAATTTTTAGAGTAATAAGTTCAATATTTTTTTTAAAACTCAAGAAAATTTTAAAGATTTAACTTCATAAAATAGTTTTATATTCTCGACGAAAGGAAAAAGAACATAACAAAACTTTAAAGAGCTGAGGTGAGTAGCATGAATGTCCAGGAAACATTGATTTGAAACTCTAAAAAAATATTATCACTCTTATCACAGACTTCTTCAATTAGTCCACAGTAATATTAACATTATAAGAGGGCCGCGGCATATACAAAGGGTCATATCAAGTACCATCAATCAAACAGATACTTCATTCGCACTATACTTTATTTAAATGCAGATATGAGAATGATTTGGAATTTGAGTGCACTTAAAGACGGTTTCATAATTTTAATTTAATTCAAAACTGATTTTACCATTCGCCACAATTCTTATATAACCATTTTGTCCACTCATATTGCTTACCGGAAACTAGTCTTTTTAACGATGTGAATCTGTTCTCATGACAGTACTTTCTACATAACCGGAACGGACTCAAATTTTAATCTGGCCAAGGACTGCAGTCAGATTTCTGCAATTTTTTTGAGGAATGTTTAAGTAGCTACAACATTAACAAATTCGAATCTTGTTCTCTTTGATTGTTTGCAGAGAGAGTAATAAAATTAATATTTCGACTTGAGCGAGATGAAATTCTTCAAACTCGCTGGGTTTCATGAAATCAAAAACACACTTAGATACCTGACATCAGGCGACGGCTGTTGGAAACGACTTTTCCCACAATTATATATCAGAATTCGGTCAGAAGAGGCTCACCTATTGCTTTTACCACATATTTTATTTAGTTTGATAGATGTAAATACATATACACTTTGAGTAGATGCAATAAAACACAGATGTCCCAGATAATCCACAACTTGATGAATGTTTTCGAGGTGAAAATGTCATGAGACTGTATTGATAAAAGTCACGTTCATTGCTGAACCGAGAGCAACAAATCAAATTGTGAGCAGGAAAAATCCAAATAAAAAGAAAAGAAAACCCTGCAAATCTTACCTTTGAGCACAAGGTGGCAGATATCCACCGAGTTTAATCCACTTATAATGAATCGAACCCAGCTGACAAGTTTACAGATTTCTCCACGCGCACAGATATATAGTTTTTTTTATTATACTTTAGATTTTTTGTAGTTGTAATTTAAATTGTTGATTTGTGTGTTGCGTAGCACTAATTTACTGCCACTGCACATTGGTGATTGGCCGACGGGTCGTATGCGGTTGAAGACGCATAAATCAAATGGAATGACGACGCGACAAATCGAAGATACAACGGGAAATTTATGTGGCGCGTTGTAAAAATAGCGTGTATTTTATAAAACGGTAACAGTGTTGTTATTGTTTTTGTTTTTTGAGAATTTTTTGTAGAAAACTGGTTTCTTTTATTTATGGTAATTTTTTTAAAATTAATTCGCGCACAAATGATTTGTTTACTTTCAATGGAAAAAAAGTTAGCAATATTTCTGTCACTTTTTTGATATAGATTTCTTAGAACCTCTAATGTTGTTGTCACTATTTTGTTCTTGTTAATTTTTACTTATTTTTCACAATAAAATATTTATTTTAAATAATATTATTATATATGTTTATAACAAATAAAAAATTTTTCTCGGTCACGGAAACGCAAATTTACAAAATATGTAGTTAAAGCTTAAGCGTGTTAAAGCGCTTCAGTTTTTTTTTATTTTGAAATTTTTTTACGCGTAATAAAAACACTCACACACATGCGTCTTTGCATGCATACAGTTCACTCTGTTTAGTTAGCGCTTTGTACGGATTCGCACTGGCTTAGTCTGCTAATAATTTAATCCGTGCGCGTAATTAGGCTAAGCTGTAGCCACTTTTAATTCACAATTCTTAATGCACTGTCGCACACATTGACACGAACTACCTGGGAAGTAGTGAAATTTCGATTTCTCAGAACAAACAACACTTTGAAGAATTCTACAATCAAAGTCAACGTATGATATTATGGCGGCAATCACAGTGGTAGCGGAAAACGGAAACGCGTCTGCTTTGTTAACGAGACGTATCTGAATTGAAATCAAATTTGAAACGCAAATGTATCGACTGGATGAGTAGTGGATATCTACACCACTAAGTACGAATGTCTGTCTGTCTGTTTGTATGTTTATACGTTTGTGTGTTGACTATGTTGACTGCACGCTGCGCTGTGAGTGAGCTGCTGCTGCTATGCTGTGCGCTTTTCGGCTATTGAGCGAACAACAAACAAAACAAACACCCTAATGAAACACACGCGCGCATACACACACACTCACAAGCACGAGAATAACAAAGTGTTGTACAAATATCAGTTACAAAAATAACACAACGCTTTTGGCGTATGGCGTGAGAGAGTACGAGAACACGCGCTGCTTAATGCTGCTACTGCTGTGGCTGTTGCTACAACTATCTACTGGTGCTGCTGCTGCTGCTGCTGTAGAACGGGGCGGACGCTGTGACTACTGCTGATGCGCTGCTGCTATCACCACCCTTACTTATTTGCACCGAACTGTGTGCTTGTTGTTGTTGTTGTGTATGAATGGAAATCACTTTTTATTTTTTGTTGGGAAAACACTTTTCGACGGCATTCTCAATTACAGTTATTGGAAAATTCACCACTCCAACGCGCCGTTTGTACGCGGCACAAACGAAATTCAAATATTCAAATGCCCACTACTCTGCGGTGCTCAGCTCAGCGCGCCATGTATACTGTTACGATAACTATGCCGCAGCGGAAAACAACGAACTGATTTGTGAAATTCTATTTCTCAGCGCGCTAGTCTACAACAAGCAGTCAGCCACTTCGGCAACCCAATTATGTTATCAGCACACACACACACGCACGCACGAACAGTTGCGTTAGCGAGCAGCGCTATCGATCGCGCTTCGGACAAACGTCCACTGCATTGGTGTGAGCGTGATAGCAATAGTCGACAGAAAGCGTACTCACTTAGCATGTGTGTGTGTGCGTACATTCTGATAAGAAACAGCAGCAAGTACTATGTATAAGAGCGAAACAACTGCGCGTGTAATCATGCGCGCTCGCTTTGTCAGCCGTAATGCTCAGAGTGGCTCACCGCCTCATAGGACACACCCGCCAACGCAGCCGACATATTGACTGCTGTTGTTTGAGAACAATGCTTCTTTAACTCAGTGACAGCAGCATACGCTATACAAGCACAGTGGCTCTCTTTGCATTGCGCTCGCTCACACACATACTACTCATCAGCTAGTTCACTTGCGTGTGTCGTCCGCTCAGGTCCTATTTGCCATTGACAACTGTTTTTTTTTTGTTTTTGTTAAGAACGCGCCATGCTGTGTAAACACTTACCCCCTTTGCTTGGAGAGCGCCTTTCCGATTCAATTGCTAGTATATTTCGTTTGCTGTTGCGCGGTCTCAGCGCTGGTGTTGCAACAAAATTTCCCGGCGCGTTTTCGCTGATGAATTTGGTAGCTGATTTCCACTCAATTTCCAGTTTTACAAATTCCAACATCCTGTTTCGCAGCACAAGCAAATTTACTCTCTTATTTAAAGTTGCTTTGGTAGCTGTTGGCTTTTGCTCAGCTGCGATTCGTTTATGCAAATATTGATTCTAAAATTTCTTTAAATTTCAAAGCATCAAAAGCGTCTATTACTTTTTTTCTTCAATTGTTAGCTGCTGCTGCATATGCTCTCAGTTGGTTCCATGCAGCACACTCTCTCTCACTCCCAGTGCAAATATCTGCCTACCTTTTAAATGTGCTTTTAGATACTTGCTTTCTCCATTAAATTGACAAGAGAAGCATCTTGAGTGCAGAAGAAACAAAAAAAAAAATTGTTTGCTTCACTCTTCTCACCCGCGCACATTAAGCTAATACAGTGACTAGTGGTGTCAAGGGCGTTTTGTTTTCCATTATTTTGTTAGTGCGCTTGTGTGCTTGAACTGCCGTTACTTTTCTTCAATTCCTACCAACAACATCTATCAACTTTTATTCTTATTTTTTCTTTCAAATAACCCTTCTACCCCTAACCAGCGGTCCACTGAGACCATATACATACATATACCCACTCCCTTGCCACATTTGTTGTATTGTATATAAATAAATAACTGTTATTTTTTGACAGATTCCAACCGCTTTGCGCTCAACTTGACTTCTTCGGCGCATTCGTTTGCTTTCATTCAACGGCGTTCGTCTTACTCCTCCAACCTTACGACCTCCTCGTTATGTATGTTTGTGGTACCGCTATGTGGCGTTATTTGAAGGTCTTCTTCTGCGGCAGCGCGTTTATTAAAATTCATCGCAGCTCTTGTTGGAGTTCATATTTTTTAAGTCATTTCGTATTTTTATTGCCGCCTTATGTGCGATTTTATCACAACACTCGTCGTTGACTTCCAGCAACAACAACAACCATGCAACCGCTGACAACAAAGGCAGTAGAAAGAAATATACACACACAACAAAATTCAGCGCTCAGCAATAGTTTCATTTAAGTGGTCCAATTTCGTTGTAAATCTCTATGTAGCTCGCTATAGACATACATATGTATATATGTACATATGTACGTTTGTGTGTATATAGTCGTATTTCATCAAAATGAATGATTTCGCCAAGATGTGCAGTGCGAGTATTACTCAAGTATTATTTGGAGTTGTTATTATTACTACGTGCATGGTGCTAAGTCGCTGTAGGGGCTTGTGCGGTGCGGTACACCGCTTCTTATCTTCTAAGTAAGCAAAGTCATGGAAAGGCACTTAAATTTCTTTTTAATAAATGCGAAAGGAAATATTTTTATTAACAAATAATTAAATTATATTCTTAGCACTTTAATGATAGTTTTGCTCTATTACACTGGGAGAAATTGAAGTGTCGTTTGACCTTCAACTGCGATGAATCATGATTTAGGCAAAGCAAAACAACTTATGGAATTCGATGCACTGAAGTGATCGAAAATTTGTTTTACACAATGTTCTATTGTATTCGCCGTCGCAAAAGTGCAGAAATCTACTGTTGAATTTTCGTGCTGGTCCGTAAACCAGAAAAATCTATATGTTTCGGCTCTAATTTTTTTTTTAATAAAACATAATTCATATTCGTGCTTAAGGCAGTAGTTTGCCTTAATCTGCTTCAAAAAATCGATTTTTTGTTTTGTTTTAAATCTCTTTCAAAACTATCCAAGAACATGTCTTTAAAATTCCAGAGGCCAATTCGACATTTTTTCGAAGCTAGAGCAGTTTTAGTGACCGAGCGTCGAGCAGGTGCGAATGCTCAGGCAGACTTGAAAGCGCGTTTTCTCGAGTTTTCATTTTCACAAGTGTTAGAAAACGGTGTCGGTGATAGCAAAAAGAATATATGTCCGATCGAAAAAAACCAAAGTGATCCAGCTTCAGTATTAAATTATCTTCTATTTGAACTATTTTTTTTTCAAACTTCGAAGAAATTTGGAATTTTATGACTTCTTCGGTATTTTTTTAGTTCATAAAGAAAAGAAACTTTTAAAAAATATTTGGTTCGACTGTTTCAGATGCATCGCACGACCTCCATCACCGGCACCGATTTACAAGTGCAGACTCCAGGCGCTCCAGAAAAATACTTACAACTTTGAAAAAATTTCAATATTTTTTAATAATAAATATTGTTTTTTAAGCCTTAAATATAGTACATTATCGTCTTAAAATGCCGTTTACCACAATCATTTCCTTCCCTTTCAAACGAAAATTGCTAAAAAAAAACGCTTTTTTCGGCTCCTAAAGCAGATTACTGCCTTAACTATGATTTGCTTTACTTCTTCTGATCCGATATCGCTATTCTTCTGATAAATGATAAATACAAGATACATTCGGAAGAAGCGGTGAGATAAGTGCACACTATCGAATTGGGACAATTTTAAAGCCAACGACACTTGTGCCAACTAATGAAAAAATATTTTTTCAAACTAAAAATTTAAATTCCCGATTTTTTTTTTAAGCTAAAAATTAAAATTCCCGAAATTTTTTGAACACACCTCTTACATATTCCTAAAGATTACCAAAAATGATGTCAAAGATATTTCTCGAAAGTGACCTAGATTAATTATATAACGTAAATCCATGCATTTTATGATATTTAGAATCCAAAGAATTTAATTTTTATTTCAAAATTAATATATAATTATTTTAAATTCAACTTAATTATTTGAAAGTAGTACATATTAGATGTTATAAAATTTATCTCACCCAAACTACGCAGAAATGGTCCCACGTTCGATAAAGAATCTCCAATTTTTAACCAGTATTATTTTGAAAGAAACATTTCTTTTCAAAATAAGAATAGTCCAGGAATATTTGAAACTAATATATTTTCTGGCTATTTCAGTGTACATACTTATATCATACATAAGTATGAACGAATATACATTTGTAGTATTTATATAGCTGACTACATATGTATCTTATGTGTGTGTGTGTATTTATTTGTACAAAATTGACATTTAAATGACAAGAGCAGGTTCTTTGTACAATTTTGTTTACCAAATTACGCGACACTCAAAATTGTGTTTGTTCTTATCGCCTAATTGAATTTTACAAAATGGCGGGCTATTTGCGCGGACTACGTAACCAGTCGATATTTGTAGGTGTGGGAAGGCACTCAAGTGATAGAGAAAATAAATTATGTACATATATATATATAATATATTATATATATATAAATATCTATGTGTACAAATGTAATGGGAAATATGAGTTCATATTAGAAGTTAATTACGTTTTATTTTATTACTCTAATTGGTTCAATTTACGCAGAATTTTTCTAAAAACCCCAACAATCAATCAAATGACTACAAACATCCCTCTATGCACAATCAGTGAAAGTTTGTAAATGAATATGTTTTATTGGAAAATTTTGAGACGATATGTAAATACATATATACATATGTATGTATGTTTATAAATAAATGTTGGAATCATATTTGCTTTGTTTCTGTTGGTTAACATTTTTGTATTACATTATAATTGAAATATGTATATATAAGATATATTGTTTATAAAACTATTAATAATACATAATAAAATTGCCAAAGTGTTAAGCTCATTATATAAAATGATAATGGTATACTTAGTTAAGAAAGAAAGTTTTGGTAATTAAATAAGAAACATTCGTTTTTTCGATATTTATGACTAGATTGTCTAACTAACTAACATTTGTTAACATTAATCCAGCATCTTGAGATGAGAGATTGAGATATACATATGTAGATTTCGATTTCAAAAAAAAAATTACCGGTTCTTCTTTCCATCTGGATCTGTACAAAGTGGTTTTAACGAACTCAAATTTCGGGATTTTTTTGGTTCAAAAGATGTTATATGCAACAGTCTGAACTTATTCCTCGCGGATGTAGTCGTAAAAACTTCCTTCTACTATTTAGATGTTGTTCCTGTTTTTTCTTGAGACTTAAAAGAAATTTCTGAATGATCTACAACAATTCTTTATCAAAATAATTGAGATCTAGTCCTTAAAAAGCCTTTCGAGACACACCTAAATATTTAATTTATTTCCTCAAGAATTTCTAAGTTGACCGACTAGAAGCAGTTTAGTAGTTTACTTCTAAACTCAGTCCCTCTATCCAATCTAGAGATTATTTTGACAGTATTGTCATAAGCCGGAAGTCCGCCACTTTTAAAAACAATTGTACCTTACCAGTTTGGTTCTACTACTAGAGGGTCGTTTTCTCTTTGATTTTTAAACTACAATGGTAGATACTTGTGATATCTAAAGACAGACTGATAAGTCCTTATTATTTCAAGGAATTGTGGACAGAGAGGTTAGTCCTTTATGTTTGTTGTAGATGGGAGAAAGCCTCGAATATTTTCCACTCTTTGTAGATTACTAACGATATATTTGAACACTTTACCCATACTTCTTACAATTTTACATGTTTTAAGCATCACTTTTCCTTTTTTTTAAGTTCCCTTCAATTTTTTAAATGTTCCCTTAAATATCGGCCATTTGGGGTTTCTTACTTCGGCCTTCCCTGGCATAACATTGTTGTCTCTATACGCCGAAGGTTCATATTAAACGTACGATTAACTTTTAATGCAATATTTTATTACACAATTCCCTCCAAGTTTAGAATAGTACTAAAAATATAAAGCAATTAAATGGCATCAATAACAGTTGGCAGTACAATTAAATGAAAACATTTGTGGCAGACACTAATGTCAGTATGTACATATGTATGTATGTATTAATGTATGTAGAAGGCAACTTGTCAGCACGAAATTTCATTAATGTGATTTTAAGAAACAACAAATGTCAAGTACAAATGCATATTTGTATTGTAGTTATACATATAAATTCAACGAACTGCTACATCCTTTGATGCCAACTTAAGTCCATGAATTTAAAAAGTCGCACGTACACATGCAAATGGCGGCAAGAAGCGCAGCCAACGCGCAAAGAGTGTGAAAATGCCTTAAAGAGTTCAGCGAGGGCAATAAAAAATCAATAGGCAAAGCAAATGCAAGAACAATGTGAAGCTATCGCTCCAATGCTCCAGCAAACACACGTGCCACAAATGCCACAGTAATTATTGTTGCTGGCAATCTCGTTATGGGCGCTACTCATTGCAGACAATGCCTACGCCACGCCACGTTACGCGAACGGCAGCTAACTGAGCGGCAGCCTCTTAGTAGCATCTTCATCTACAACTTCACTTCACTCACCCACCGCGACGTTGCATTTGTTGTTGAACAGTTGTTCGCTGTAGCATCGTTCTTCGTTCGTTGCTCGGTGTTGCGCACGGAGGCATTTCGCTTGGGAAAGTTCAGAGCACTCCTCAGCCTCCGCTAATCCACATAATCCGAGTACATGACGAAATGAAATACGATGTCGTATGAGTGAGTGCAGCAATCCAGAACAGAAGAAGGCTGAGCAGCTTGCAAGCCTGCCAACTAGCCTACATTTTACATTTGCAGTCAGTCACACACTTGGTTGTGTGTGTGTGTAAGTGTGTATTGAACGTGTATGCTGTGCCTCTCGGATGCTGGGTATGTTTCGCAACGGTTTTCGAACGGAAGCGCTCTTTTATTTCTTCTATACATAATCATTTTTTTTTAATATATTTTTAGAAATCGTATTTTTATCTTCTTGACTTGTATACCGTTAGTTTGATATCCCAAAACATGCCTTTCATCTAGGTGGTCTTAACCTACTACATACTAGTAATTTGTAATCATACTCGTTAATTAGGAAGAAATGGTTCAGAATATTCAAAAATGGCAAGATTGATATTTAAATTCTATTTCTTTAGATCTGTAAAACTAATAGATTAAGTATAGTATTATATTAACTCTGGCTCTCGAGGAAATATTGATATTAATCTACTTCAAACTTTTTTTTAATCAATTCTCGTTAAAAAGTAATCATACTTTCATCCTTGCCACAGCATAATCGCGGGAAATTGAAGGACTGATGAGTTTGCAAAGTCAGGTAACATATATGAGCACCGTTGTCCTATTGCTATTTATTACTGGACAAGTGGGGCTCGATCATTCTGGCCTAAGGTATATCAAAGGAGGTCTACCGAGTTCTTCGCTCTCAGTAAAGCTCACCTTTGTCGTAAGGGTTCTAACTGGTCATTCTCCCATCGGAATCTACGCTGTAGGATTAAAAATATTACCGGATGCTAGCCGCACCTGACCTTTCAATTTCAGATTAAGCTATTAATTATTCTTATACTTTTCCCATATGAATTTTGTTTGGCTTCCAAAATTAATTAAGGTCTCATTGAAGAAATTATCCAAAATAAGTTTCTATATGAAATCGGACGGAGCTTCCTTTTAACTGCTTATGTAAGCTACTTTGCAGATAGAATTTGTAGCTTTTTTGGATAGTAGATAAATATTTAAGATATTAATGGATTTGAGAGAGTCTTAGGAAAAGATGATAGATCTGTTAGTGATTTAGTGTTCCACTGGTAATATGCAATATATCAAGTACAAATACATATTTGACAGATATCGCCATAATCTGTCAGAGAGCTTCGAATACTTGTTAAAAATTTTACAACTGGATTTGAGTTAATGTAACTTCATAGGTTGCGACGCTACAGGAATTATATAAAAATTGCAGATATCGAGGTTTTATTCGATAATCCACCAATATTAAATTGGAGACTGACAGTACTGGAAGTACGTAGATTAACAGAATGGCTTAACCGATCGGTCTCAAATTATACTAAATCTACTTAGATGTATTCCTCAGGCATGGAACAATTCACATTTTTTTATTTCTGATAATTCAAGCCGCTAAAACGAAGCTCTCCACTAAGCAACCTTGTTGCAGGCTGTTTGAGACATCTAAAGGAGCGGTGCACATCAATATCTTTATTTTCTAACTCGAATAACCACTTAAATACGCCATTCGTTCAGCAAAAAGTATTCATACCCACAATTTTTTTCAACAAGCAGGCATAAAGATTTAAAAAAATTAATTATATAAATGCCAATATTTACAAATTTTGCACGAAGTTGGATATTTTCAAACTTATTTCTTGTTTCTGTCTAAGATTCTTCTCTTATATATGTATCTTCAAATTCATTATTTTATTTTAATACTCATACACACGCATATTTATACTTAGGTTGAGACCTACACACATGTACATTTGTCACAAGGAAATCACTGCCAAAAACCACTTCCATAAGAAGTCAATAAACTATGTTTACAAGAGAGCAAACATATATGTACGTATGTATGTACATATGAGTTATATTTTAACCAATATGCCTTGCCTTTTCCACATGTACATATATACATATGTATGTATATGCAGATACTAAGTTAAAAGAAAGCGCAAAAGTGGCGAATAGCAATTTGTAAAGAAAAAACGATAATATTCTCCAGCTGCCACCTACTTTAGCACTTTTTAAATTGCTATTCTTGTTTCCTGCAGTCCTGCGATATTCGCCAATGTGCGCTGCGAACCAATTGGCGCACAACTCTTTACTCGACAGACTTGAAGTCGCTCGCGGGGTCGCGAGGATGGCGCGGTAATTCGAGATTAAGCGCCTCGTCCCTCAGGCCAACCGAAGGTTACCGCAAGGATTTCGCAGTGAATTTAAGGTAAGTTCAGTGTGAAAGCTGTTCAACTGATGTGACCGACCAAAAGGATATTGGTTGGAAAAATGAAGCAGTGATTTGAACTGCTCAGTGTCGCGACGTCTAAGCGAAGTGGCAAATCTTTTGGTGGCACATTGTGACGCCATTGTGACTATCTTACGTCCTGTGTATGCATGTAAGTTTGCGAGTGACTACATATGCTTCAGAAGGATTTTCAAATAAGTCACTTGGCTCGGGAAATGACTTTCACCTATTGGTTATTTCGCATTTTGCTTTTGTGAGTGTTTTTGTGTGTTAGTAAGTGTATATGTAAGTGGACTAGAAAAATTTGCTACAAACATTTGTTGTTTGATCTTTGCGAACTCAAGCATAATAAATGATATTGTCGAATGTTGTATTTGTGGCTTGACAAAGGAGACACTTCTTAATAGCTCTTCGACTTGAAGTTGATTTTTTGTGACCTTTGTTCTTTGACATATAAACAAATGTGACATTTGTTTGCTTTGATTAGTATTTACGTATACGTTTAACAGTGTTAATTTCCCTTGAGTTTAAATTGAATATTTTTTGTGCCACAAGGTATATGGTGTTATACAACACTTAGTAGTCTTTTTGAAAGATTTCTTTTTGGGTTTAATTTATTACCTCAGTTAAAATATTTATGTATTTTCATTCATCATAATCATGATTTGTGATTTTCTGAGAAAGTTTACAAAATTTTTATGAGAACAATATTTTAGAAAATTCTTGTAACTTTTTGCTTTTCCAAAAAATGCAGAAAATGTTGTATTTTTGAAAGTAAGAATCTCATGTTACTCTTTATCGGGATCCCAAATTGGTAATTGTGGTCTCCGCATAAAACAGTCTATTTAAGTATTCCCGTTATTTATGTTTTCTCTTTGAAAATCACTATCATAATGTTTTATAAAGTTTTGATAATGTTATTATATTGAAAACAACAAAAAAGGGTTTTATTGTTCATATTTATTTTACACTGTTATTAGCAATGTATCTACAGTTGAACTTGTATAACTCGAACTTCTATAACTCGAAGTTCTCTATAACTCGAACTCTTGAATTGGCAATATAAGTCAAATTTAATACAAATTACCTTCCATAACTCCAAGTCTCTCTAACTTTTGTGAATTATGGTGATTCGAGTTAGGGAAGTTCAGCTGTATATAACCGGTGCTAAAGAAGAAGAAACAAAAAAGTTCGACTAAAACATATCAACGACCTTTCCAGGAAGTTTTGAAAAAGAATGATAACGCAGTTGTAGAGCTCAAGTACATATTCGTTCACTTCATATCTCTGCTCAACTCATATGAAAAAGTATATTTCAAACGATCCCGAGTTGATATTGGTAAATTAGAAAAATCTTACATTTTATAGCATACTTAGAGATTTCAGTTTCGTAAGTAATCAAAAACCTATTTCAAGACGATTTTTGTCATATGCAATAATAAATCTAGGCCCTGTTGCATGATAACGTTATATTTGATTATTTTACATGCACCTTATAAACATTTTACATTAATAATTCGTGAAATGATTAGCTGGTTGTTTATTGCAACCATTGACTTAAGGTACTTCACAAAAAGTAGTCAAGTAGTCTAATAGTGAAGAAATCACATGACCTAGGCGCTTCGTAAAAATAAATTATGGTTTCCAGCGCTGTATAGCCTTTATGTAATTGATATATGTAGTGGGTATGTATATATTATAAATGCAACTACAAAGTTGTTCATCTTCAGTTTTTGGAAAACTATTCTGAGTAGCACAAAAACACTTCACAATGCGCTATCAATTATTTGCCTTCTTATATAACATTTAAAGTATCCATAAAGTGTTAGATGCACTTCATTGCAGCGGAAACTATTTTACTACAAATACTTGTGAATATGAATAGCCAGTGTATTGAATAATGTTTATAGATATAACTAGTTATAACACAATTAATTACAAGTTTGACCTTCTATGCATTTATCTAGCGACACTAAAATGCATATAGATACATATACATATGTATTTATGAGAATATATGTATTTATTGCGCAAAGGATGCATTGTAAAATTGTGTTTGTGTATGCCTTTAAGTTTTTTAACACACTGTGTACTTTTACAAGCTAATTAATAGACTTTTACGACGCGACGTCATCAACATCATCCACGTTTAACGCCAGCAGACGCTCAAACCCAAATGCGAGCGCTTAAAATACTGAAAGCAAAGAAAAAACAAAGAGAAGAAAAAGGAAGCAGAAAAGCGCCTGAATACACCACGCAATATAAACGATGACAAAGGACGCGAGAAAAAATTGCTACTCAATATCGATTTAAATTAATTTTTGTTAGAGGATGCTCAAGCGAAAATCCCCCATTACCGTAAAGTACTTGTAAGAGCGCAACGTACCCCGGTCCCGGTCATGATGTTGCATACATATGGTGGACCTAGCGTACCGCACACCAAAAACAAAAGCAACAATAGCTAGCTTAAAAAGTGAATCAGATGCGCTAACAAGAAAAAAATCCCGGACGAAGCACAAAAGGAGCATTACTGATGAGGCACACACCAAAAACAGGCGAGGCTGAAGCGGGTAGTAAGCTGAAGTGTAGATGTGTAGGTGATTGGAGCAACTGTGTGGACTTATGGCCGGTTGGCCATTGTAGGTAACGTGGCAGGACCGCAACGTGTTGCAGTGCAAACAAATTAAGTGGCTACGGCTGCGGCTGCTGTACGCCGTTGCAATTGGGACACACTTTACTCGTTTGCGACGTGGCTGCCGGCGTAAAATTGGAAACTTTTTTGCTTGTTGTTGTTTCTTTTTTTCGTCTTTGTTCTTTGGGTAGCAGTACGCGCTGTTTGCCATACGCGCAAAGAATAAAGTTAAAAGCATGCAGCAAAATATGATAAAAGTCCGAATTGCCAAGAACAAAAGCAAAGCAGTACTGGCAGTAACAACAACAACAAACAGTTGTTGCAAAATGCTGTGTACGCCGCTCGATTTATGCGTCGCACGTGTTTGTGCAAAAATTTTACAGACTTTTTGTTCGTGCGCAAACATGCACAAACACACCCACATACACACATACAGAGACGCAGAGTTGCAGCCCAAAATAATAATTGAGTGTGTGTGAGTATATCATTTCGGCGGAAAGGAAAAATACTACGCACTCATTTTCAACCTGCACTTTGCTCTGTCACCTCATATTTATGTTTGCTGCGTTTGTGCCGCTTTTGCGTCGACGACAACGACGACGCAGCGTCCGTTCCAACAGCCAACGAAGTAGCCAGTCAGCCATTCGCCAACCGTCGACCGTCCTTTGCTGCGCACGCAAACAAAACGAAAACAAAAAACAAATGGCATCGTATTTCAAGCGGCGACAAGAAAGAATAAGAAAGCCCAAAGAAACCTCATCCGCTGCGTATTGAAACGTGCTGCGCTGCTTATTGCTGACTCCGCCTTCGCAGCGTTGCCTTGCTATCGATGCAAAAGGTGTGGCCTCATACACTGCTGTGTTCATATATCTCTCTCGCTCTGGCACATGTGTTTGCAAAGCCGCCGCAACAAATGGCCACCATTGCTCAAACTCGACATTGTTACTTCCCCTTTTGTTGTTGTCGTTTGTGTTGGAATGCTGGAAAGCGCTTGCGTAGGGGTGGTTTCCAATGGCGTGCTCTGCATCCTGTGAGAGTTTGCCCCTGAAAATTCATTTCTAAATAAAATGTACGAATATTTGGGACATCGTATTATACGTGGACAGATTTCCAAATTTTCCACGATTTCCACATTTTCAAGATTTGTCACAAAAATCAGCTGTGCCATTTGACAATGTGCAACAAATGTCACGCGTTGGCCATAATCTCTGCTGGCGGTAAATGGATAATTGGGTAATCAATATTGACCTTTTGTTAATGCACTAATTCGGAGATTTATTTTATTTTCTTGGTTGGAGAGGTAATGTTGTGAGCATTTTTTGTGTGAAAAATTTATTAATACATATTATATATGGAATTTATTTATTTATACATATGTACGTACATATACATAATAAAATATGTGTTGTAATAAGTTATAGTTAAGAGAGTAAGTGGATTAATTTAATTAAGGGTCTGACAATTGATAGCGTGGCGGCATCTTTCATCATAAAACTTAATAATAAAGATTGGCTCTCATATTGAACACACTTCTCCAGATTTTATGATAGTTTTTAATCTGGAATATATGAGTGCCACTTTAAAAATTTGCTAAAGCCGCCATGAATGACCAGTAATTGTTTAAAAGATATTTATATATGGCTTAAGCTGACTAGACGTAATCATTGAAACAAAAAAAACAATTAAAGTATTTTAATCGCTAACATAAGTACAAAACGTGCTGGTCATTTTGAATACATGTATTAGGGTAATTTAAATTTTTACAAAACATAAAAAGCATAATCTTAAAATTTATTAATTTAAATTAATTTTTGGCAAACACGAGGTTAAGAGGTAGACCGTGAAATGGAGTAAAAGAGGCTGGTATGATATTTCTAGTACCGGCAATCAAAATATGTTTCTGTTTGCTGATTTATATTGCATATATTAAGGTCATAATGAGTCTCAACAAACTTATTCTATAAATTTAAGTGATGGACTTATAATGCTAAAACTAGATTATTCCAAAATTTCTTAACAAACTTTCCAAAAAGCAACCGCATGAAGTTAGAATTAATCCGATAAATACTGGATATCGATAAAACCTTCAGAATAAACCCAACAACGTGAAAATGATAATAAAATGGTTACCATGACATGCAATTAAGCGTATTCTTGTGAAACAAGAGTTTAGTTTTCCTACTTTTTCGAAATAACAGCAGAAATTATACTACAGTGGAAATTCTCTAAGTCGAATCACCATAATCCAGTTAGAGAGACTTCGAGTTATAGACATTTTCATGAAAACATAAATTTCAAAAAGGTATAAAATATAGATTTACCCATAGTTTTAGTTATTTACTTCGCAAAAAGTTTTATGTAAATACTAATGTCCGACCGATACCAAATTTTTGGCCGAATCAAAGCGAATCAGCAATATATCTTTTTTCCTTTAAGGACAAACAAGAGCATTAATGCCAATATTCGAAAATAGTAGGTCTAGTAAAAAGAATCCGTTATTTTCAAAGAGATGACTTTTGTCATTTATATCTCGCATTGTGAAAGGCGTCTCATAGTGATAGTGACTCGATAGTAACTTCGGAAGCTTGTTTGGGAGGTCCTTTTGCATTCATCTTATAGTCCAGGCCAGCATCAAGTGATTATTACGTGATCCTGTCTATGGTGAACTTTTAAAAATAGACTATCCTAGTTACGAATGATTCTATAATAGTGGCTTTATGTTATTATCTTCATAATCTCAACAAGTTGTTAAACAAAACTGTGAATATTTGACTTAAATCTTTCTAGCAGTCCCAAATAAAACCTTCAATTGAATGCAAATTATTGAATTTCTTTATACTAGACTTAAATTATCATCGTGATGAATTATTAGTTTAGTCAAATTTGAATCACTGTGTTTTATATGGTAAACAGAAGAATTCAAATTTTATGCTTTAAAGAAATCAAAAAAATAAACAAATGTATTTTAGTGTAATCAGAAAGAAGTAGAGAGAATCGGCTAAGAATCGACCAAATATAGTCGATGCCGATACTGATGCCGATGCTGAATTTTGTGGCCGATACTGGCCGGTGCCGATACCAAGGCCGATTAATCGGTCGGTCTCTAATAAATACATTAAAACATGTATTCCGTAATTTTGTTTGTTGCACTTTGTAACATTTTGCACTTTGGCACCAATTATTGTTTGGCTCTTGACGTCTGTATCTCATGCCTTTGTTACATGATTTATGAAATCAAGAAGTGTGATATAATATATTTTTTGTTCGCCTCCATACGAATATAGGGACTCCATTAAAATTGTTCTTTGATTTGATTTTAAATTTTGTATTATGCCCTGGTCGAAAAGTTCGATTTATGGAAGGAAATTTGTATGAAATTTGACTTCTATTGCCAATTTAAGAGTTCGAGTTATGGAGAACTTCGACTTATAGAAGTTCGAGTTATGGAAGTTCCACTCTAGTTTAGAAAACTCATGCATGAAATATTTATTAAGAAAGAAAATCGAAGAGAATCTTGACCTTTTTACAGCCGATTTCACAAAATGAATTTATGTGAAAAGTTATCTATTTCTAAACGTAAACTCAGTTAACGCAGAAATATTAAAAATTGTAGCAGCACAAGAGACCAGGTTGCTAAAGCCATGTCAACTTCTAGAGATCGACCACCAAGTCGTCTATACATTTATATCATACTCAAGTTGCTTGTTAGTCTTTTAAATAAAATTTAAAATTAAAATTAAATGGAACTTATTTGTCAATGAAAAAATTTCGTAAAACCGGCTGTTAGAGTTTTAAAATATAATTAAATTCAAAATACTATAGCTATAAAATTCATTCGAAAACAAAATCTTATAAAATGAAAGCTTTTCTCTATTCAATCAATATTAAATTGTCCCCACTCTCAGAATGTTGCGTATACGCCATGGTGTGCAGCGTTAAAGTTTATATTATCAATATTCACGTTTTGGCCGACTGCCGATTCTTTCATAAAGAAATTAAAAGTAAAAAAACCCGATGTATGTAAAAATGTACATTTGTTTGAATTTAATTAATGTTCATAACTAAATAACTTATTATTATAATATTATATATACGTTGAAAAAATAAATGCTCCGCGTTTTCTCCTACCAATTTGCTACGTCAGCTGCATAGCTTTTTTTCTTGAGCCAACATTGGAAAACAGTAGGTCTAGTTAAAAGAAAATTGTTATTTTTCAAAGAGATGTCTTAAATAATGTGTATCTCGAGTTGTATAAGTGCGATCGGTATTTTTGATGATCAAGCTCGTTGTGTGACTGCCACACCAGCAAAAGCAAAACTTCACAACAAAATCAATACATTGCTTAAGTAGATTGTAGCTGTTAATGAAATGTGGTTCAGTAACGAAAACATCCATAGTGGAATCACAGTGAAACGGTGCAAACGGCGGTCAAACAAAGATGGACGGTCAGAAAAATTTTGCTATGCTTTTGGTGAATTTGGCAGAGAATAATTCGAACCTGTACTGTTCATAATGGGCCCGTTTGAAGGAAGCGCAGAAGCCGTCAGCCAATATGGAAAGAGTTGTGTTCCATCAAGACAACGACAGGGCGGCAATATTGATAGTGACTAGATAGTAGCTTGGCACCCAGTGATTATTAACTGTTCATGTCAATGGCGATTGATGTTCCTTATGAAAAAAAAAATCGCCTCAAGAGAAACTTATAAAATACGACTGTCCCAGTTTTTGCCAATAGCAATGAGGAATTATATAAGAGTGGTATTATGCCTTGAATACATAGACGACGACAGGCAACATTTATTTAGACAACAGCACGACTTCATGGCAGCAGGCTTAAAGTTGTCTCTGTCGCCAAATAACAAATGTTTCTAATTTTACCGACGACAATGGGCAGCAAAAACTTTCACTTTGAACAATATACATAAATACATTTTATTGAAGTGAAATGTTTTAGTACGGCAGCAATGAAATGATATGTTGCTGCCGTCTTCAAAACGTTTAATACGGCAAGAAAATTTCGCTGTCGCTTGGTAGTGAAGTGCAGTCGTCTATGTGTTCAAGGCATTACACTATTTATATATATTTTCATTTGTTTTTGATCTCGGTTAATATTAATGAATTTATATCAATTCTCTTAAGATCAAATAAGATCAATTTCAATCTTCGAACTAATTTCACGCTTGATCTTTTCTCACTAATATTGAAGCCAATATGCTTCTAAGTGAAAAATGTTGTAGCCATTAACTATTTTGATTAAGGTTGGACTTATGTTTTTTTGCCACAGTTAATAAAAATAATAGAATCGTTGATCGATTCAAAAAAAAAATAAATAAAGTTTTACACTGTATTACATGTCGAAGCCGAAATTCATTTGTTATGGTTGATGATGTACTTGACTGATCAGACTAAAGATGCTCTTATGACAATCTGGCCTACATGGATTTTTATCCTGTCTGGATAGTACCTGGCAAGATTGCTTAAAATTGTTTGGAGAATGTTTTCTGCTGCTACAACAAAAACAACCGTCAATTATACCTACAGCAAAGTTTCAGTAGACTCGTTTTAGTCCACTTATGCTCATCATTTTATTAAATATATTACGTGTCACTAGTTTTTTCGGTACACTTAAGGCATTTTTCTATATTTGCTAAATAAGAGAGAATTGAAAACTTCAAACCGCTCTCATGAAAAAACGACTTTTTTGAGTTGTGACACTATTCATGTAAATGAGCGATTTGTATTTTATAATTTTTTTTATGCTGTCAGTCATATGTATGTATTTGGTCTGAGGTTAAAATTTTGATAATTCAAGGAGGACTATTTTCACCATCACTTTCAGTTAGTAGATTAGCAAATAACATTAAATGTGGCCTGTTATTTTGTATTGTACAATTACATTTTTATGCTACCAATTGCATTGAGAATATTAATAGATAAAATTTATTAAATATTTTAAGATTTTCTAGATGTGTATTTCCCATTCGTGTAAATCAACGCCACAATTACCATTGTAAGCTAACGGTTTTTATATTTCCCAATTAAAACAACAACTAGCGTGCATTATCTACTCCCATTAACAATGTTTAAACAAATAAGTGATCCATTAGTAAGTAATTAACTTACCCAATTTTGTCGTCGCCAACCCTTTGAAGTTGAGATCACAAGAAGCGTGTTTTATTTCAAATGCCGACACTATCTCACGCACAGATCTATATTTCACCACATATTATCGTTCATTCCGTTATTTGTATTTATATAAAACATACACAGATATACATACAATATAGTAATATGCACTAGAAGTTTGATATGTGTATGACTATATTTATATATGTGTGTTTGTAGTTCCAACACAGTGGCCACGTAAAATAATTATTATTTATGCTTATTCCACACACACATACACACGGCAGCAATAACACAGTTTCCGACGACTAATTATTTAATAAATCAAAACCGAAATGACAAAAAACCAAACAGTTCAACAATTACCGCTTTACCGATATACCGTTTCAATGCTACAACACTTCATTGCTTCATCGTTTCACTGGTTTTACGCCGAACCATCGAAGTCAAATTTCAAATGGGAGTAAAAGAGTAGTAGTAACCACCCAATCAACTTCTTATCATTCAACAACAACAACAACAATAACAAATAATTATAACAACAACAAACACCAGAAAGCTAGTAATTGCTATGACGACAGCGAACACGTCAGTACCGAACACCAGTCCACCGTATGTTGGCCGAATGCCGATCGGTGCACGTCCACAGCCGAACATTCAAACGAGCAGAGCACATAGGCGCATAGGAGTGTGCAGTTTCTATGTGTTTGGGAGCCGAAGGTGGCGACAAGCGGTAACTGGCATTAAATGTTAACATTGTTGTTGTAGACATGAAGGCAAAGCAAACCGCTTTGTTTTTGTTGTAGCCGACGACAACAACACGCTACCGGCTAACGAACATACAAATTTTTGGTTAATATTTGGACACACGTAATCCATCAAAAACGCTGCGAGCCGAGGAAAACGAAAAACACAAAAAAAATCGAAAACGAAAAAATAACAAAAACAAACGAGGAAAACATGAAAGCAAGCCGCACTATGGCAAAGAAACTTTGATTTTCGGTTTTTATGCGAGTGGATTAAAATGGGGATTACAATATCAAAATGTTTACTCATGATTTATATTGGCTACCGCAAACGAGCGAACAATGCAAACAAAATGTATGCATAAAAACAACAACAGCAACAGCAATTGGTGCATGTGCATATGCGCGCCGAGGAGCGGTGTGGTGAATACACACCGATGCGGTTGACATCAGTAGGTGTTTGGAGACATTTAGATATTTTCTAATAACTCCAATAGTGTTGTTGAGATCAGCGTTTGTGGAACAGAGAGAGAGGAAATGGGGGTGTAGTGTTGCGTGGCGTGAGAGGAAATGAGTTAGGCGTGGTTATGGATTCCATAATTCTTCGGCACCAACTCTGTTCGACGTTCCCTTTTATATAGAGAAACTTCAAATTTCATTCATAAATGCAGCATGAAGTTTATTATTGTTTATGTACATTAGGGTGGTGCCTAAGCTAATGTGTCACAAATTTAGATGATATTCTTTGGAAGACTATCTAAGGATCGTTCAGTATTTTGTACATACTTTCAATATATAATTTAATAAAATTCGAGTTTAAAGGATAGGAGTATTGATAAAAAGGGGTAGTGTATTTTGAATAAATAATATGGAACACGCTGCAACGTATTCAGAATCCGATTAACATCGGGAACGTCCTATAAAACTCGTAATAGAGACATATACTGTCTAACTTTTTACTTATCCGCTTCTTATTGTTATTGTAACGGCAGAAAATATACAACAAATAATTTTGAGGAATGGTGGCGAATTGATAGTCCTTAGTCAGTTGAAGATCCAGATCGGTTCCGATTGCGTAGACCCGACAGTCATAGGAGCGGTCAGCTCTCTCTCTCTCTCTCTCTCTCTTATTGCATCTGATAATGTCAGTCTGCTCTAACAAGATACTATTATTTTATGACATAAAAATGTACCACCCTAAAATGCTGCATTCAAAATGACAAACACTCATACTCCAGTTCCAACGCACGACATTCCTACTTCACATACTTCATTTGGCGGCTTCCTCTTTTGAAGAGAAAATTAGACGCAGTTAACTGCGTTTAGACTTTTGGCAGAGCTTTGAGAAAGATCAAAGAAATTTTGGAAATATTTGATGTGTATATTTAACATAAGCTTTCGAGCTTATAAGGATTGTGTGGAGCTTTTTGGGTGTTTAGTTTGCAGTTTGTTTGTTCACACCTTTGTATTGTCGTTGAAATATATTTATGTGCGTAACTTGAACCCAAAGAACTGAGACAGAATCCACTTTCAATCGTTTATTAGCGTTGGTGACAAATTAAGCGATAGGGCGGTTACGTGCTTTTTGAATGGTCATAGGCAATAGATAACTAGTAGCAATGGCGGCATTGTTGTCGTTTGTTGTATATTTGGGTAAATAATAACAGTATGATCTCATTTGGATATTAAATCGTGGGCATTTTTATAAAGAAATAAGTAAGTAAAACGACGTTGTAACATTACATATTGTCTCACATACATATGTACTTATGTATATACATACAATATGTTCTTTAAGCTATTAATTTTTACCTTTTTACAGAACTCTTTTTGCCCAAGTCCACACAACTAACATCTACCCGAATATCTCAAAATCGAAATATTTGGCTCCGAATTTCAAAAATTAGCGAATTGTAATCATACTTGGAGGCTAAATTCGAAGAACTTGAGAATTGCATTTTTACATATCAATCCAATATATATATACTTTGGCGTAAGAACCGCTTTAAGCGATTATAGCCGAATCCACCAGAGCGCGCCACCCGTTTCACCTTTTTGCTTTTTGGCGCCAACTAGAAACACGAAGTGAAGCCAGGTCACTTTCCACTCGATCCTTCCATCGGAGTGGAGGTCGTCCTCTTCCGCGGCTTCCTCCAGCGTGTACTGCATCGAACACTTTCAGAGCTGGAGTGTTTTCATCCATCCGTACAACATGACCTAGCCAGCGTAGACGCTGTCTCTTTATTCGCTGAACTATGTCAATGTCGTTGTTATCTCATCGTTACATCATCTGCGGTATTCGCCGTTTCCAATGTTTAGAGGACCATAAATCTGGCGCAAAACCTTTCTCTCGAAAACCCCAGAAGTCGTCTCATCGGATGTTGTCATCGTCCAAGCTTCAGCGCCATATATCAGGACGGGAATAGTGAGCGAATAATATGCGCAATAGTGAGTCACCCTGTCTGAAACCTCGTCCAATATTCAGAAAAAATAAGTCAATTTTGACATTTTGGTTTATTTTTTATTATTCGCAAAGTTACTCATTTCTATGGTATTGTTGTCACTAACATTGAAGTGGTTTTAAGGCTCTGAACTTGTCTTCTTTGGCCTTACTCAGTGTTATATTTAAATTATCGAAGTTCCTCATCGCATATTTACAATTTAAGAACAATATATCACGGAATGGGCTCGATCGTTATGTAACAGTACAATTCATGGATCTCATTTGGTTTTAGGTTGTCCACTCCAAGATTTTCCGTCACCCCGAAAGACAGTAAAATATTCGGTAGCTTCCTCAATTTGTTGGTGTGGATAGAGTTTAATCTAAGGGATATAAGTACGAAATTTCGTTTTTTTTTTTTTAATCAGATAAGCTTACAACTTACATCCTAAACTTACATCCTAACAACAAAGCGTTTATGCAGAAAGGTCGTGTAAACGAACATGACACCAGGGTTATCCTTGGAGGAGAAATTGCTGTGAATCAAGTAATTTTCTGCGTACAATCTAATAAATCACACCATTTTATTTTTGCTTTACGCGCTAAATTTAGGCGAAGATATACTTTCAACTAATTCTCGAGCAATAATATTTAACCAGGCCCAAAGGGAAGTAATTAAAGTAATTAGGTGTATATGAATAGAGTGTGTTAAAGATACGTGTGAAATGTTGAAATCCCTGCGAAATGTGAACTGAGAATACAAAGCGCATTGAATTAAGCGAGACAACAAAACGTAATACTTTTATACTTTTATTCTGCACACATATTTTATTTGAGCTACCAGCTATTTACAAACTCATAAAAAGCTCTGAGTTTCTCAGATTATTTGCTTAGTAGCGAATATAATGAGAATAAATCAAACTACGCGATTGCAGAATGAAATGGAATGGAAAATTATACAAATATTGTGTACCATAAGCTTAAATTTCCTTATTCAATGATCTACGTACATTAGGGTGGGTGTAATATTTGATTGCCAGAAGGCAACTTAAAGTTGATTAAGAAGTTTAGTGCAATAAAACTTAAAATATGGAATAATATATAATTGGTTATAGAAAACGTAAAGCTTGTTTACTACTCGAAATCAAATCTACGAAAATCTTATTGACAGCTGATATAGTTTGTTCAATTCGCTACTCTCTAACGCTTGCTATGAAGTGAGTATTCTTTTAGAGCTCGTATAGAACTAATTATCGTAAGTGGAATAAAACTGAATTTAAATTAATAGTAGTCCATCACCGAAGATAAGCTTCAATATTCGGCTTCTCTATATACATATGACAAGGCTCGATATCAAGGGATATATTTCACTATATCAAAAATCAAAGAAATTGATGACAAATTCCATGAATCGGACTTCGTAATACTAGAGAGCCATAATTTTCTTCGTATATGGTCTCCGACAACTTTTTCCTGTCCGAAGACCTTAAGGGAATGATCGCTTATAAGAAATCGTATTAAAAAATTTAATTTTTTTTTTTTGATATTTTAAGGCATTACAAACATCTTTAGTAGTTAAAATCAGAGTATAAAAAAATTTCGAACCACCCTAATGTGAATAAAATATATATAAATATGTAAATGCAAATAGCTATGTGTGGGTGTGTTTGACTGTTTTTGCTGCTACTTGTAAAATTAGCGACAACACGTTGGCTATCTTGGCCCGGGTGTATGAAGATGTCATAATTTGTGGATATCTTTATATGGTATAGAAATTATGAGTCCAAGCCAAATGTAAATGAATCTGTATGTATGTAAGTGCAAGCGTAGGCGAGTGGAAGTACAATTGTTTAGTCAGTGATAAGATGCGACAAGAAGATTTACAATTGAAAAAGTCAACACCTTCAGTGTTCAGTGTTTTTCGGAAGGTCGGTTGGATGGGCGTTGATTTTTCGGTAGTTGACACTGTGCAGATTGCGAACGTCCAAAAAACGTACGTTGATTTAAGAAGCGCCAAGTCATGGCAATTGCGTCTGTTATGTTTATGATGAAATACTTATTCTTGGTAACGCTGATGAATATATGCATAAGTAATTATTTATAATTATACAAGTTGTGTGTGAATGTATATATAGAGAGAGAAATAAAAAAGCATAGAAATAAAGCCGAAAGATAATATTTATGAGCGTATGAAAGCAGTAGCTAACTGTTTTTTTGCTTAGATGTGCAGAAAATCGTTAACAGAAGAGCAAATAGGAGTAATAAGGAAGAACAAAAATCTATATAAAAAATAAAGTGTCAATTTTATGAAATTTATTTTAATTTATTAAACTATTTTTGTAATGTTAATATATTAAATAAATTTCTTCAAAAATTTTATAATTTACAAAAAATTTTCTGGAGGACTGCAAAGTAAGTTTTCAAAGTCGCTGGAGGCCAAACCTTGAGAATACAGTACAGTTCATAGCCTGATTCGACCAATATGTCGGTATTGTAGAGCCATATAACGTTTTTACCTTTCTTCAGACAATCGATGTAGTTCACACTTTGATCCCTTTTCGGGAAAGTTCTGACTATTTCTTAAGCTCTGACATGTACTATTGGATCTATATATGTTTCGTCGACGCTCATGAAACGATGCCGACATATTTCTAAGACCGACGCGGTCTTCTGGGATATCAAGTGTCTCAGTTATCTCCCACATCTTCAATCAGCGGTTTGCTCACACAAAATCGTTGACAATTGTGACGTCACTATGTAGCTCCCGTAGACGTTTTCCGTACAGCTGAGCGTTAAATGTCAAATAAAGATATTCTATATAAAACTCAAACGAATCCCACTTCCGTGCTAAAAATAGAAAAACATTGGAAAAATTCCTAAATAATAAGCTTTGCTATCAGTGTGAAGTTAACCAGCGCCTGAGTTAATTAAATTTTTTTTTTGTTCCAAATTCACACATTGGTACAAATATTAATTTAACCTCCCCAAATATACTACGTTCGCCTCATACAGCTTCATACATATAGTATCTACCTAGACCTTCAACCACAACGCACACACACAACCACCCAACAATCTCACTCCCAATTTTTCCATCCCCTTTTATTGTATTTGATACACGCTGTTATTTATCTAACGAACGTGTGACATAAGCTTTCCTTTCTTTGCGCATTATAAAAATATTATTATAAAAATACTTTAAAATAAATATTTCATTTTCTAAAATTTACATTTCTGCGCTGCTTTGCTAAGCAAATAGAAGTGCAATAATATCTTTGTGACAGTACAGCGTGTTTGCATAAAGAGCGTGTCAACAAGAGTGTCACATACGAGTAAATACGCTCACACACAATACAATATCACCCGCAGCTTGTTTAGGTGCTTCCTTTGTTTTGCATGGCTTTGTGGTGGGTAAAGCGTTTAAGTGCGGTAGCTAGCAATTTTTCCCACGATTTACATTTCACGTGTGAGCTTTGCTGCAGATTTTTAATTATGCAATTAAATGCTTAACTCTTCTAAACCCCATTAAGCTTAACTCAATACGAACGCTTATAAATTGCAAATATTGTTGTAACACTACCAGTCACCTTTGTTGTTGGCTAAGCAATTGTTGGTGTACTTACTACCGGTGCGAATTTTATTCTTTTATGACAGTGCCATATAGTTTTCGTGCATTATACATACATGTGTGTGTGTGTACATCGTAAAGTTTACGTGTGTCGTAAAGCCACGTTGGCTACTCTGCAAGCGAGCATATATGTACATATAACTCCATAACCCACTAATCAGCGAAATTCGAAAGTGCGCAATGGCCTTTGATAGATCTTACATTTGTATCACATAAACTAATTAAGCTATTTCAACAACTCTCGTTGGAAGCATTGTTTTTTTCAGCTCATGTTCACCTCCCTTATAACGGTTGAGTGTACATTAACTCTTAGATATATGCCACCTATTATTACCACCCGATCGCTTCGAATTGAATCTTTAATACGATCTAAATTAAGGGGACCCCTCCATTATCGGTTTTAAGAAATTGATTTTTTTATTTAATTCGAACCTATAACTATTCAAGAATGTTCCTTTAAAAAGAAGTGAACATTTCAAAAACTCTTGAAAATATAGCCGATTTATGGTGAAAGCGTCAGGCGACGGTGAGAGTGCCTCAAAGCTTTAAAAGCGTTTTTCTCGAAACAGTGTTTTTACGACTGGCGCATGAGGAAAATCGCAAATTTTAACACGTTATTCTATACATATATAGCTATGGTATGAACTAGGATAAATCAAATCGGTGAAGATCTTCTTTACTTTTCAACTTGATTTTTGGCGATTTTCAAAAAAAAATTGTCAAAGGTCCGCCATTTTGTTAATTTTTGCGCGAAATTAATAATCCTACTTCATACCAGAGCCCAATATGTACTCTTTCTAATCCCGATGGAAGTTTTGGTTTCAGATGTTCCAGTGAGCGGAAATCACATGCGCCGCCGAAAAGAAGGTTTGATCCCAAAAAACAATAACAACAAAAAAAATTATGTAACATTTTTTTCTTCCTTTTTAAGTCTTCAAATAAATGTATGCAAAGTAACAACCTTAAAAAATAATATATGTTCATTTACCAGCCTATTGAAAATCGTCAAAATTTTAAATTGAGAATGGGGGCTGACCTCAACCACGTCTAATTTTCATTTGAATTGCAGACATTTTTTTGATTTTAGAATAGATAACTCAAGCACTAAAACAGATATAAGGACAAAACTTAACGCCTAATATACCATATAACTGGCAATCATGGTCGGTCAAAATATATTTATCGAATTTTGCTCACATATCTCACATATTTACCGATAATTACGGTACAAAGCTCAATGGGATATATGGGAATTAGGGGAAATAGTGATTTTACCCATCTTTGGTACTAAGGCATAGTATTACTGGAAAAATATTCCTTCCGAATTTCTAAAAAATATATGAGAGATTAGCCAATATTTTCGGGCAGAAATTATATTTTGGCACTGAGGTCTTCATGTAAGTAATCTGGGGCCTTGAAAGTTATATTTCGATTTTGACAATTTTTAAATAAGAGATGCCACAACTGTATTTGTGCAAAGTTTTATTCTAATATCTTCACTGATCCCAGATTTAAATATTGTAAAGTGAACGAATCAGAGGGAATCCAAAATTTTGTTATATGTGAAGTTAGAGTGGTTGTGAACCGATCTCGCCCATTTTCAAACTGTAATATCAGGATATATATAAATTATTATTGTATATATAATATCAGGATATCGAAGAAATATTACGCATCAAATTCGGTTGAAATTGAAAGTGAATCCTGTGCAAGGGTTTTTGATCCGGGAATTGGCGGTGCCATGTCTATTCTCAAATTGTTATCCCAATTATTTTCATTAAATACACTAATTCCAAAGGAAAATGTGTGTACTAAGTGGATTTCAAATCACTGCGTCATCCAGAGCAATTTGATATGTATAACTCTATATATTGTGCTACAAACAACAAACTAGTATAGTATATAGGAAAGTTATAGCTTTCTAACTCTTTATAAATCTTAATAGAGCTTAAGTTGAGTATAATTCAATTTATATATAATTGCTGGAGTTCAAGCTTCAAGTGTTATACAGCGGTATCCCTTTGAGCAGATTAGTTATAGATTCAACGACTGAATCTCATGCTTGTCTTTATTTGTATAGGCTCAAGACAACAGAACACTCTATCTATAAGAGGTGAATTTCATATAATTATATTGTTATTATATACACATAATACTTGATTCTCAAAATATCGGAAATTATATATATATATATATATATATGTGTATCAATATTATCTCAATTATTTTATGCTGCAAAATTGACTCTTAGCAACATATTGCTTTGGTGTATACAAAAACGTTGTTGTCAATTCGAAAATTTATTGTTTATTTGCTGTCATTCCCATTGCACTCTTTACCACCAAGTCAATCATGAGGTGCAATAAAATGCATTTTTTTTTGTTTATTTGTTGCGTCACACCAACAACACCAGCGGTGGTCACCAGTTCTTGCTGTCACACGAGTGAGTGCAATTAATATTGTTTTAGCTCAACAGGCGTCCAATGCCATTTCATACATACACACACAAATATATATTGTATATATATATATTGACTTTATAGTGCATATATGTATGTAAATAAATAAATGTTTCTATGTATGTATCTCTATGATTGCATTGAATTGTGTGCCAACTGTCGCCAAGCGACCGACTGGGCGCTTCGTTGTGCCACCGGTTATGGCAACCGCTGAAATTCGCATAAACACTTCTGTATTTACTTACGGTCGCTGATAATGACGAAAAGTCATAAAAGTTCGCAAACTTGCTTGGAAATAGTTAATATTTACAATTTGTTAAATTTATGATATATAAATGTTTATAAGGTTGTTAAATGTGCAACGCCCGGGGCAACACAACCAACAAATAATAATGTGAGTAATGAAAAGGGAAGAATATAACAAAAATGTTGGAGGGAGTTGTTGTAACAGATAACAGAAACCGATTACCGACATATATGGCACCTCTAATATGAAAGTTATTTTAGACCTAGCACAATGCATATATTCTAATATGTAACGGTGCGTTTGGAAGTGAGTCGGCATTATTAATTAGATTTTTAAAGAACACAAATTAAGGTTTAAGGAGAAAGTGGTTTCTATGAGAATTTACATTGGAACCTAATCAAAATACGTGAACAATAGAGATTGAATTTCTCAATATTGTAAACTAATAAATAATGAGTAAAAAAAGCCATAGGTACTAAGGTCCTCATGTTCGGGTCGGCGTGGTATTCAGCCGACCATACAGTAAGCCCATTCACCTATTGGCTCCCACATCACTGTTGACAATCATAACTTTGACACGATGCCGATGAGACGGCACTAGAAATTTTCGAGAGAAAGGTTCTGCGGAAGATATATGGCCCTTTGAACATCGGTAGCGAGAATACCTCAGACGATGGAACGATGTAGAGTTATACGACGACATTGACATAGTTCAGCGAATAAAAATATAGCGGCTACGATGGCAGATCATGTTGTCTAAATGGACGAAAGTACTCTAGCTTTGAAAGTGTTCGATATAGAGGAAGAGGAGACCTCCACTCGATTGGAAAGATCAGGTGGAGGCGATCTGGTTGCGCTTGGTATTTCCTACTGGCGCCAAATTGCGAGAAAATGAAATTAATCGCATTAGCGGTGCGTCAATCACAACAACAACATCTGGATCTCAAACAATAACAGATTAAGGATCCAGGTCCACCTTTTTATTTATGACTGAGTTATAACAGTTTAGTTTATACTTTCCATAGGGCCATGGAACTTGAGTTCCAAATTTCATAAACCACGGACCGGCCGATAGAATCTGAATTCCAAATCGTCGCGTCATCTTGATTATTTTGGTATATTCATATAGCCATATATATAACTAGTTTAAATTTTAATCCCTTTTAAGTTAATGTAAGCTTTTCAGAAAAAGGACTTTTCCACTTTTGAATTTCTTTATGTATTGAATTTCGTCATTATAGTTGAGTATATATAGCAATTTACAGATCTAAAATTTTCCAAAACTAATTTATATAACAACAATATTGCACACCTGAAAATCATCTTCTAAAATTCAGGATATACATATAACTGTGCTGCCACGTTTCAAAAAAATATTTATCTTTCGAAAGTCGATCCATCTGCAATTAACCAGTTGGCGAAACAGGCACGTATATATACGCTTACTCACATACTTAGATGTACACGTTTCTTTGAGCTTCTTTCAATTTGCATTATCAGTTTGAAATCAAAATTCTCCTTATCGATGACTTTCGCAGCGACAAACAATTGCTGCGAAATATACATACATACATATTTATGTATATGTACAAGTATGTGTAGGTAAGCACACAGCTATCTATTGGACCTGTTAGCAAGAGCGAGAAATTAATCGGCACGACCTAAAACACTGACAAAGCAAAAAACGCAAAAAAAAAAGAAATTACTGATTTGATTGAAACATTTTTAATCCAACATAAAACCTAAACTATTTTTAAGTAATTGATGTGGTGGTATTTTAATATTTTAGACATTGGAGCAGCAAGACATTAATGCAAATGAAATAAATGAGACAAACAATCTTATCAGATACAGCTGAAAGGCATTTCTTTGATGATTGCTTTAATATTATGCTAAAAATACTAATTATTATATAGATAGATGGCACTGTTACACATTTTTTGCACATACAAACATATACAAATGTATGTGCGAAAAAATATTGAAACTAAATTCGTTATCGAAAATCGATATGCTCAAGATCTGCATGTAATCAGAATCAAACATAGGTGAAAAAAGAAAAAAATGTTTCACATTTCGAATAATTTTTTTTGAGTCAATATATAGTACTAACACCTATTAGTGTCGTGACCTTAAGTTCTCTCAGCGGAATTCTTGTTTGTACCTCAAGCGTTTCTTGGCATAAACTTCGGAGCGGGTATTTCGGAAACAGAAAAAGTTGTAAAATTTACAGAATGAAGGGTATGAGTGAAGTCGTTTGGATTTAGGTGAGAAGCATCTCTTTTCCAGCTATATCCGACTTGGTTGGTAAGTCAATCAAAATGCTTTAGTAGAATAGGAGAGAAGAGACAGTCGCTCGTCTCCTAATTCACCTAAATTAGTCGCGGGAACGGAAAATGTATAAGCCGGTATTTTGCCATGGTGAAAGAGGGCATTTTCTTCGTATTTCCGTAAAGTAGAACTTTGTGACCATTTTGCCCTTCTCCAAGGCACCTTATGAATCCCAGGAAACGGCGGCTGTCACCTTGCCGGTAAAAAGGACAGCCTTTGCGTTCTTCAGAGCATATTCGCCAATTGTAGTCCACTGTTTTGTCTATTCCATCATCTCTGCTGTATCCCAGTGGATCCATATTTTATCGACGGTTACGAAACGACGCCGAAACGTCTTCGGATTGCGCTTAAACACCATCAAACACTGTTGGGAAGTAGTCTCATAGCTGGTCTAGAGTGAGCAACCGCTGCAGCTTTATTTTATGGAATATTTCATGGAAGAAATTGTATAAGCGATCTTCGGGCCGTCTCAGCTATCAACGTACCTTCAATATGAGATCTTGAACTTTTGTCACGTTATCCTTCGCGGTAGCCGCTTCGGGACATCGGGCGTGTCTTTACAAAATCGATGCTCGACTTTTAATTCGTTAACAAATCTTCTAAGGGCACATCATCCAAGCTTTTAGTACAGTCGAAACAGTACGCATAAAATTTGCAAAATCTCATCGGTTCTTTATTTGAAACGTTAGGTTGGTTCATGACATTTACTTTTTGAAGATAATTTCATTTAAATGTTGACCGCGGCTGCGTCTTAGGTGGTCCATTCGGAAAGTCCAATTTTGGGCAACTTTTTCGAGCATTTCGGCCGGAATAGCCCGAATTTCTTCGGAAATGTTGTCTTCCAAAGCTGGAATAGTTGCTGGCTTATTTCTGTAGACTTTAGACTTGACGTAGCCCCACAAAAAATAGTCTAAAGGCGTTAAATCGCATGATCTTGGTGGCCAACTTACGGGTCCATTTCTTGAGATGAATTGTTCTCCGAAGTTTTCCCTCAAAATGGCCATAGAATCGCGAGCTGTGTGGCATGTAGCGCCATCTTGTTGAAACCACATGTCAACCAAGTTCAGTTCTTCCATTTTTGGCAACAAAAAGTTTGTTAGCATCGAACGATAGCGATCGCCATTCACCGTAACGTTGCGTCCAACAGCATCTTTGAAAAAATACGGTCCAATGATTCCACCAGCGTACAAACCACACCAAACAGTGCATTTTTCGGGATGCATGGGCAGTTCTTGAACGGCTTCTGGTTGCTCTTCACCCCAAATGCGGCAATTTTGCTTATTTACGTAGCCATTCAACCAGAAATGAGCCTCATCGCTGAACAAAATTTGTCGATAAAAAAGCGGATTTTCTGCCAACTTTTCTAGGGCCCATTCACTGAAAATTCGACGTTGTGGCAGATCGTTCGGCTTCAGTTCTTGCACGAGCTGTATTTTATACGGTTTTACACCAAGATCTTTGCGTAAAATCTTCCATGTGGTCGAATAACACAAACCCAATTGCTGCGAACGGCGACGAATCGACATTTCACGGTCTTCAGCCACACTCTCAGAAACAGACGCAATATTCTCTTCTGTACGCACTGTACGCATTCGTGTGGTTGGTTTAATGTCCAATAAAGTAAACTGAGTGCGAAACTTGGTCCCAATCGCATTAATTGTTTGCTCACTTGGTCGATTATGTAGACCATAAATCGGACGTAAAGCGCGAAACACATTTCGAACCGAACACTGATTTTGGTAATAAAATTCAATGATTTGCAAGCGTTGCTCGTTAGTAAGTCTATTCATGATGAAATGTCAAAGCATACTGAGCATCTTTCTCTTTGACACCATGTCTGAAATCCCACGTGATCTGTCAAATACTAATGCATGAAAATCCTAACCTCAAAAAAATCACCCTTTAGTGGTCTCATTTACTGATATTTATAATTGTCTTCGTTTCCATTGCACTATACGATAGTAAGTGAACTGTTTACAAAAAGCTCTGAGGAAGGACTGTTGAACCCTCGAGGAAAACCACCAAGCGCCATAAGACTAGTGGAATTCAATAGTAAATAATCGATATTCAGAGCACGAGAAAAAGAAAAAAGATTAAAATGAAGTTTAGTTAGAACTAAGAAACTTTTTTGTAAAAACATGTAAATGCCAAACAAATGTGACCTCAGTCACAGCTTATGAACCTTTTAAGGGTATTAGCAGTCTCAGCATATTTTTTTCACTCACGACTTTACAACTACATAACTAAACGTTTGTTATTTGTTTCTACCTTTGTTGATTCTACCATTTTCGCAGCAGCACAGCATTCACCATTCAATCAACAGCAAACAGTCGCTGCCTCCAACAAAAAAAAAAAACAAGCAACGCGACGCCAAAGGACAACAGCGAAAGTGGCGTGATGCGAGGTTGGTTGGATGTTGTACAAAGTGCGTGTAAATAGCCGGATCAATGCGTGTCTGCATTGTACCAAAGATGAAGTAGCTGTAGTCAGCGCTTGTTTGCCAAGCTAATTAAGGACAAACATGGCGAAGCGAATCGGAGGCTGAGGCGAAGCGCATGTGAATCCGCGCCTTGAAATCGTCACCAACATTATTACGAGTGTTTGCTGGTAAACTGGTGAGGTGGCTGAGTGGTATGACGCCATTTGCTGATGCTTTGCTGCCACTTACCTACCACCACCACTGGCACTTTGCTACTACTTCCTTCCTTCCTTCCGGGCTTGTGGGTTGCCTCGGCGTTGCTCTTTTATTCGGCATTTGCCTTTGCAATTGTTTTTCAATTTTTTGCCTTATTACACAGCATTTAAAATTTTTATTTCAACACCAATGCGGCAGCATTTGCTGTGCCACGGAATGCTGTGCCAGCCATGCAACGCGGCGTTATGCGCGGCTGTGGGTAAGTCACGTGACCGACTGGGTGTTGCTGGCGCGATGACACGGCGCTGTTGACAGTTGATGTACGCACCACTGATGCTCCTACTCCTCTTCAGCTTCTTCGATGTTTCTTTTTTTGCTGTGCAATCTATGCCACGTGTTATCTATCACCGTGCAACAGCAGCAGCACCAAAAGATGAAGAGGGGGAGAGCGCAGAGGCTTTTAGCAGCAAGTGAGTGAGGCGTGCGCTTGTGAAATCATCTGCAAATATTTTCGTTTCGTTAGTTTCGTGTGATGGATGCGATTTCGAACGCCTCAGGATGTGCACAAGTGTCAAACAACTTCGTTGTTGTTGGTATTGTTGTTGCTGCTGCAGGTTGCTGCCGGTGTTGGTGTGGTTTGTGGGGCGTGTGCGTTGTCTGCATAGGTTACTGTTGGAAATCAATTCAGTCATCTGGCGCACGTTAAATGGAAACGAATACAGTGTCTACAAGCATACACACACACTCATGCATGCATATTTACCCAGCATCCTTTGCTTTTCTCCTCTGCGCAACGTTGAAAGCGAGTGTTTTGTAAATTTGTTTTAGGTCACGTGTCGCATTCTTCTCCATGTGCCTCTTTCGTTTTGTCTGCTAATCTATCAAAATAGAAAAACAATTGGAAGGCATTGCAATCGGTGCTAAATACTGTTCAGTATGAGGGGTGTGGGCAGGAAATGTGATTTCTTTAATTTTAATGCATAATAGAATTCGCAAGCTTATTCGGTATGTTCAAGCAGCTTGTGGTTTGCTTGAATTTAAGCTGATTTTCGTGTAACAAAGAATTACACTTGATTTTAAATCGATAATTTTAAGTTGATCCGCCTAATCACATGGCGTTAGAGGACAATGTATGTATGTGATTGGCGTTGCAACCGTTTAGCCGGTTATAGCCGAATCGACGATAGTGCGCCACCTGTCTCTCTCCTTCGCAGTTCGGCGCCAGTTGGAGATCCCAAGTGTAACCAGGTCGCTCTCCACCTGGTCCCTCCAACGGAGTGGAGGCCTTCCCCTTCCTCGGCTTCCTCCGGCGGGTACTGCATCGAACACTTTCAGGGCTGGAGTGTTTTCGTCCATTCGGACAACATGACCTAGCCAGCGTAGCCGCTGTCTTTTTATTCGCTGAACTATGTCAATGTCGTCGTATAACTCGTACAGCTCATCGTTCCATCGTCTGCGGTATTCGCCGTTGCCAATGTTCTGAGGACCATAAATCTTGCGCAAAATTTTCCTCTCGAAAACTCCTAGTGTCGTCTCATCTGATGTTGACATCGTCCAAGCTTCTGCACCGTAAAGCAGGACGGGAATGATAAGCGACTTGTAGAGCTTGATTTTGGTTCGTCGAGAGAGGACTTTACTGTTCAATTGCCTACTCAGTCCAAAGTAGCACCTGTTGGCAAGAGTTATTCTGCGCTGGATTTCTAGGCTGACATTGTTCGTGTTGTTGATGCTGGTTCCCAGGTATACGAAATTATCTACGACCTCGAAGTTATGACTGTCAACAGTGACGTGGGAGCCAAGACGCGAATGCGCCGACTGTTTGTTTGATGACAGGAGATATTTCGTCTTGTCCTCATTCACCTCCAGACCCATTCGCTTCGCCTCCTTATCCATGCGGGAAAAAGCAGAACAAACGGCGCGGTTGTTGCTTCCGATGATATCAATATCATCGGCGTACGCCAGGAGCTGTACACTCTTGTAGAAGATTGTACCTTCTCGGTTTAGCTCTGCAGCTCTTATAATTTTTTCCAGCATCAGGTTAAAGAAGTCGCACGATAGTGAGTCACCTTGTCTGAAACCTCGTTTGGTATCGAACGGCTCGGAGAGGTCCTTCCCAATCATGACGGAGCTTTTGGTGTTGCTCAACGTCAATTTACACAGCCGTATTAGTTTTGCGGGGATACCAAATTCAGACATCGCGGCGTAAAGGCAACTCCTTTTCGTGCTGTCGAAAGCAGCTTTAAAATCGACAAAAAGGTGGTGTGTGTCGATCCTCTTTTCTCGGGTCTTTTCCAAGATTTGGCGCATGGTGAATATCTGGTCAGTTGTCGATTTTCCAGGTCTAAAGCCACACTGATAAGGTCCAATCAGTTTGTTGACAGTGGGCTTTAGTCTTTCACACAATACGCTCGATAGAACCTTGTATGCGATATTTAGGAGGCTGATCCCACGGTAATTGGCGCAGATTGTGGGATCTCCCTTTTTATGGATTGGGCAGAGCACACTGAGATTCCAATCGTCAGGCATGCTTTCTTCCGACCATATTCTGCAAAGAAGCTGATGCATGCACCTTATCAGTTCTTCGCCGCCGTATTTGAATAGTTCTGCCGGTAATCTATCGGCCCCCGCTGCTTTGTTGTTCTTCAAGCGGGTAATTGCTATTCGAATTTCTTCATGGTCGGGTAATGGAACATCTGTTCCATCGTCATCGATTGGGGGATCAGGTTCGCCATCTCCTGGTGTTGTACTCTCACTGCCATTCAGCAGGTCGGAGAAGTGTTCCCTCCATAATCCCAGTATGCCCTGGACATCGGTTACCAGATTACCACCTTGGTCTCTACATGAGGATGCTCCGGTCTTGAAACCTTCGTTAAGTCGCTTCATTTTTTCATAAAATTTTCGAGCATTCCCTCTGTCTGCCAGCTTCTCAAGCTCTTCGTACTCACGCATTTCGGCCTCTTTCTTTTTTTGTCTGCAAATGCGTCTCGCTTCCCTCTTCAGCTCTCGGTATCTATCCCATCCCGCACGTGTTGTGGTCGTTTGCAATGTTGCGAGGTAGGCAGTCTGTTTTCTCTCCGCTGCGAGACGGCACTCCTCATCGTACCAGCTTGTTTTTTGTCGTTGCCGAAAACCAATTGTTTCGGCTGCAGCGGTACGCAGTGAGTTTGAGATGCCGTTCCACAGTTCCCTTATACCGAGATGCTGATGAGTGCTCTCAGAGAGCAGGAGTGCAAGTCGAGTAGAGTATTTCGTGGCTGTCTGTTGCGATTGCAGCTTTTCGACGTCGAACCTTCCTTGTGTTTGTTGACGGGCATTCTTTGCTGCACAGAGGCGGGTGCGTATCTTCGCTGCGACCAGATAATGGTCCGAGTCTATATTTGGTCCTCGGAGCGTTAGAGGACAATACCACTTTAAAAACCTTCAATCCTATAATCGTTTATTTTTAAAGCTTATCATTAGAGGACAGATGGATGTCTTTACTAAGCGACGTTAATATCGGGTGATAATGTGGTACTACCAACTTTGGAGATATTTGAACGAAAGTATCCTAACTTATTGGTTATGCATCAGGATGCTATCCTGTATATCCTAAACTGCCTAGAGGTAGCTTATAAATTTAAATTCTTGTTACATCTACCGGATCGTTTCGCATTTCTGCTAAAAGTGTATTGAGTACCAGGGTGGCAGTGGACGAAGTTGCCATAAACAAGTGACTACACTTTTACTGGGTGCCAGGCCACAAAGCCATTGAGGGCAACGAGATTGTAGACGGGATTGCCAAAAGTGGTGTACAACTGTAATACGGAAACATACAAACCAACATTGTCAAATCCATGCAGAAATACACAAAATTCCTACTGTCGCTCGATAGAAGGAACTGTCATGGCTGGAGCATGGTTGGAATTCTCACCGGTTACTGTCTGGTGGCGGCACACGCCTGTAAGATGGGGCTGACGGTTCGAGATGACTGCAGGAAATGTCAATAGCAAGGTTTAAGAGAAACAATGGCGTATCTCTTGTGCGCTTGTCCTGCATTGTCAAGGCAACGGTTCCAAAATGTGGCCTCACAGTACAAGAATCAGGAAGTGGTATCGTTAGTAAAACCACGGTACCTACTAAAATTAGCGACAAGCGCAGGCATCCTAAATGATCACTACTCCTCATTAACTACGTGACGGCATTCTAAAGGACCAAAATTTATCCATGTGTGGCTTTGGTTAACCAGACTAACCTAACCGGATAAGACTTTAGCCATAGCACTCCTCAATTAATATTCATAAATCCAACAAAATATTATACTAATTTCGATACATTTTAGGCTAGTAGCGAATTCGACAGAACTGCAACTAGAGATATACAGTAATCAATATGTTATTTTACAAATCGTTGCGGTTTCAGCAGATTGTAATCGTCCTGACTTTTTATGCAAAAACTAATGTTTTCTATGACATATTATTTATCGAACATCCTGATTCTTAAATATATGCAAAGGGACTTCTGTTTAATTATTGTTATAATACCAAATAAGATTTCCCCAAGAGATAATGAGCGATTAGAACACGTCGAATTAGGCAATATAAGCTTTCATTCGAATCAAGTTTGGAAAAAGAATTCACACGGAGCAAAATCTGATGGACAATATATATAATGCAGCAGTTCGTAACTTAATTCGACAAAAATGATTCTGGGATGGTGGTGAAGTGAAGTGAAGCGGAGGTGAGACTGAGTACTTATTGGACCGCTCTTGTAAAAATACCAGAATTAAATATTTGAGTTTCGTTAAAGAGCCGTCTCGAAGATTTATATAAATCTTTCGTATAATCCCACATTTTAACTTTATAAAGTGATCAACTATGTTTCTAACTTGCAAATGAATAGATAAAAATCATGTCCCATCCCAACTTTTTGAAGAAACTATCAATTTATGTACAATCTTTTTATATTCCTCAATAAACAGTAGCTTATGTAATATTATTAAATTAAGAATCACTTTTATTTTAAACTTTCAACCATATAAAATTAATAATCTCATCTTCAGAATACATCTTGAGCTCAAAACTAAAAAAATATATATTGAGCTAAAACACTTACACTCAGCTACATTACAAAAATTTCAAAATAGAAAACAAGCCACCGAATAAAGAAAACAGTTGTCGCCATTATACCCTCCAACAAGCAAGCAACAAAAGAAGGATAACAAATGCAAAAGCGTGCACGAAATCAAATCTATCTCTGTGAGCGCATAATTATGAAATTGTTTATACAGCAAAGTGGAGGGTCACGTGTCGCACAGGATTCTCAAGGGAAACTCGTCTCACACGTATTAGATAAACAGAAAACATATTGAGAAAGTTGCGTAATTATTATATTCGGAAATGGAATGGTACATTCATCATCGTATAAAAAAGCAACAAAATCGCTTTGTTGTCTTATTTGCTTTATGAATCAGGTTAGGGGTTACACATTTTCTAAATGTAAATATGCTCTTTCATAGAGTTTTTACTCACCGTGTATATATTTACAGTTGTGGTGATATTTAACTTCTACTATACTCGTATGTAGTATCTGACTGCCTTAAGGTAATTTCATAAAATCAATCAATAATCATATAAATAAATATTTTCCTTGATATTAACTGCGAGACGCCATTTAAACAGAAGTCAAACAGAAATGCATAGCGAAATAAAAATAAAACAATATTTGTACGTTTAGATTACAATTTATTGACTTATAGCGGTGCAATAAAAATTGCATATAAATATTTATATTCACACGTACATACTAATGTATGTATGTATGTATGTATTGCTGTGTACTTATATAAAATAATATTTTCCATCATAAATTATTAAATGTGTTTATTGATGGCTATTTGCCATTTGACTGTGTTGTCATAACTATTTTTTTTATTATTTGTAGTGTAATTTTTCTAGTTGCTGGCGTTCACTTTATGGCGCACAGTATTCCTGGCATTATGAAAAATAAAATATAGAATGGATTATAAAAATTGTAACTGTATATTTATTGTTTATGGTAAAAGCAAACTCTGCGTAACCTTTCGACCGACCTTCATGCTACTGTCCTTATCGACTAAATTAAATATCTTGAAGAGTAACGAAGTTATAAGAAACAATTACTAACTTAAACAGCTCGAAGATTAAGGGGGTATTCTGGTCTAGGATTTAAAAAAAATCCATTTTTTTTGCATAATTTGAAAATTTAAACTTTCAAAAATATGTTCTTGGAAGGATTTTTCAAAATTCGACTTATTTTCGGAGATATAGCTGATTTTGTGACGTGGCGTCCGAGCCGGCCGAGCGGTCTTCTAAACTTTAAACGCGAAACTACTTTTTTTGACATGATATAACATATGACATGATATCTCAAGTTCTACTGAATCGATTCCTTTGAAATTTGGTATATATCTTCTTTATACAATGCTCTATCGTATCTGCCTTGGATTTCCAAAAATTTTGATTTGAAGTATTTTTAAAAAATTCGAAAAGGTCGAAAAAATAGGGTAAAATTTTTTTTTCAAGTCGACGCCATTTTGTTATTATTATTATTATTTTTTTTTTTTTGAAAATGGTCAACCCGATAACGACATCCTTACTAATGAAGAATCGTCAAGGATTGAAATCTCGTCAACCAGGACGTACCGTTTTTTTTGAAGCCCCCACTCCACCGACACGTATGTCGACGAATTTTGGTTTTTTTTCTTGCAATTTATTTTTATATTATTAAAATGTCAATAAAAAACATATAAAAAATGGATGGTAAAAATGTATTTCATTTTTTTATCTTAGTTTAAAAAATGCCTAAAATTCATGTGTCTAGACCAGAATACCCACTTAAGTGATACCAGGATAAAATGACATATGAAATTTATCTAAAATCTCTTTATTGCCAAAGATTTCGGTTGAACTTGCACAATTCAATAGAGAACATAAATATATATAGTATATATTCAACGACGTCTGGAGAAATCAACTTAATTCGGTTACGAAGAATTTGGGGGTATTCTAGAACTTATTAATATAACATAATTCATTTTTATTTTTAAAATCTATAAACATGGCCTTAGAGCATATTTTTAGATTTTTAAACGAGTTCTCGGATTTGCTCTACAGTGAAAGAGATAAAAATCGGTATACGCTTCCAATGGGCGAATCCTTGCAATTTAAAAGCTAAGTACATCGGATCATCCTCAATATAGTAGTCGATTTCAGGACTGTCGTACCTAAATATTGTTCAATTATCCTAGCTGAAGTATGTACTTCTAAAAACATTCTAGTGCCTCTACTATGGGTAGATATATTAAGTAATGATTTATTGATGATCTGGATGATCTGTATGTATCTGTGCTTGTTTCGATTAATTCCCCACCTCTAGGCTCTTAAGCGGTAACTTTGGAGTAGCTATGATCACTTTGGATCCCCTTGGACTTTCTACTCTGGAATAGATGAGACTTTGGGTTAACACCAATAAGGGAAAGTTTATATAAATATAAAAAAAAATTAATTTTCTAAGCATATTTGGTGGCGAAGAAAAAATTGCTTTTCTAAACACTGTGCCTTCCTTGAACGATGCATGAGACATTTACTGCAACACCAATACAAGCAGAGAGCTGCATATCACGGACCGTTAATTGCAACAGTCGTGAAGACCCCAACGTGTACTATACATACTCATATACTCTACTCACAGTACAGAAGTGATCATTGTGATGCTCTCATCACGCTGTTGAAGTGTGTTTACCACACACTTTCATTGTGGCTTTCGGAACACTCATGCAGTGCAACGTTGCTCAAGGATTAATTCTAAGTCAGTTGGTTTTGACAGGGATTTTTGTGCATTACAAACACTTAGTGATTCGCCATTTTTTCGCTAACTTCTAGACCACCATTTTAATTGATTAGATATCGACTCGCTTGTGATTCGTTTTATGACTCCGTGCACATACATACATATGCTTATATTTACTGTTTATTCTACAAAATTATGGAATTGCAATGCGTATATATATCGATGTTGGTGTGTTTGCGCAATTTTTTAGATACATTTCTAGTTGCATTTTTGCGTTCGCGCTTGTGATTCGCAAAATATATAGCCTCTAATCGAAGTTATCGCAATGGCGCCATTACTGCAGTGGCGCCACAAAAACCAATCGCTATCGCTTTGCACATTGCTGTTGTTGTTATTGACAATGTCGAGCCTGAGTACTCATTGCGACAGGCGTAGGCGCCAATCGTTGGCGTTTGCAGGGAATGCACCCTTGTGGTGTGGTACGATTTTCATATGCCATTTGTGTAAATACGAGCGCCACATACATACATACGAACTCTGAATCAATATGTATGTGATTATGTGAGTTAAGCTTTATTGAACGGCTTACAAATAAGTATAAATAAATCTGCAATACAAACATATATATACATATGTACATTGACTTATAGATGTACTCCTGCTCTCCTGACCTAATTAAAATTATGTGGCTTCTGTGCTCCGCTTCATAGAAATTCTTTATTGACAAATAGATAATTATATGATCACAGAAAAAAACCTATAAAAAAACGAATTTTTGTGTAAAAAGGTGAAATCGAAATGTTCACAACCGATCTTCAACTGGATCAGAGATTGATCAGATTGAAGGTTTTTCAATAATTTTTTTTCTCTGAACTCAAAAATTAGAATGATTTCTTTCATAAGTCCAGAATAGTTCTATTTTATTAAAGATTATTTACGGTTTACTTTGTAGCATCACATCGAGCATTTTGTTGTGATGCTTATTAAATCTTTGAAGATCACATGATCAATGTAAAAACTATTGCATACTTTTAGGATCTCATTTTACTTTTACAGCGGTGGCGATCTTCTCGTTTAAGAATTGTATTTTAAATTGCCTAATACGAAAGAAATGCATAAAACTATCTTAATCATGTTCGATTCAGAATATTGTCGGGTTATATAAAAACGATAAATAAATTAATATTTCTTAATCATTAATTGTGTACTGCATGATCTTTGATTTTTGGGAGATAGATACATAAATTCTGTCAAATAAGTACACTTAAATTTGTAATAAAACACAAACAACCTACCAATCATCTAAATTTATTATATCCATTTCAAAATAGGCCCCTTCTGAGGCAATACACGTCTTCCAACGAACAATCCAATCATCGAAGCACATTTTAAAGCTATATTCTCCTGGATGGCCTTCAGTGCTCGTTGCGAATTAGTTATGATGTCTTCAATGCTCTCAAAACGTGTTCCATGAAGTGGTAATTTGAGTTTTGGAAACAGGAAAAAGTCACACGGGGCCATATCTGGAGAGTACGTTGGTTGTTCGATGTTATTTGTTGAATTTTTGTTCAAAAACTCGTTCACAATGATCGCTTTGTGCGATTCACTATTTGAAGAAACTTCAGATCTTTTGGCACCAATCGCGCTGCGACTTTCCGGATACCCAAATCATCAACCAAAATATGACGAGCGGTCTCATGAGACATGTCCATTATTTGGGCTATCTCCCGCAAACTATAATGACGATTTTCGAGCACCATTTCCTTTATTTTGTCGATGTTTTCTTCAGTTGAAGAGGTCGAAGGCCGTCCTGAACGTGGCAAATCGTTCACTTTTTCTCGCCCCTCTTTGAACGATTTATACCAATCGTAAACTTGTGTTTTCGACATGGTTGATATTGTTCTAACATGGGATCGAAACCAGATCATAAGCACCCTATCCAGCCAGCCGTCGAGAACTATGCCATTTGATACTAAAGTTATGCGAATTTCTGATTGTAAGTGTATTAGTCCCGTTGGACTAGTGGATACATCGTTACCTTTGGCAAATGACTTCATCGTGGCACAACATCTCCTTATATTCTTACCAAGAACTTATTATTCTTTGCAATCTTCTTCAATTCGTGATATCTAATCGATGTATGTATAGGGTTATGTCTATCAAAATGATCTTGATGGCAAAAGTTGAGTTGAAATCCGGATGTCTCTCTGTTCGTACGTCCGAGAAAGCTATTATTTAAGTAAACATTGTAAGTAAAAATTAAAAAAAAACTTTACTATAACTTCTTGAAAGTCTGTACACGAGTTGCCTGACGTTCTGAAAAGGATTGCCATGCCCGCAAAATGCAGTTAAGCGAAAGCTATAACTAATTCAAAAATTACCCTATGAAAGTGGAGTTTGAAATAGAGAAACACATACGGATATCTGTGTTTTAAAAAACTTTTGGAAAGTGGGCGTGGTTTTATGTAAATACCTCACAAATGACTAAACCTATAAATCCTATCTTTATGAAGATATTAACAGATTTAATAGATTACGACTTGTTCAATACATTAATAATTTTTTATTTTATTTTAAGGCAATTACATACTATATATATATATAAGTAAATACGCATAAATCTATTGTAAAGATCAGCTCCTCACAAGTTCACATACATGTATCAGAATATCACACTTATTACTACAATATAGTTTTGTCAGAAAAGCTCCCATAGCTTAGTAGTAGTTCGGACAATACTTGTATATTTGGTTTGAAGGAAATACAAGCTACAGCTGTTAGATGTACTTATGTACTTAAATAAGAGAGATTTCGTTTAGAAAAAGGTTACCGATTAATACTTATGTTGAAGTGAAAGCTATTTGCAACTTGCAATGGTTCTTATATGATTAGATATTTACAAAATTAACTTAAAACTAATTATTCAACGCTTAAACTGTATACTATATACAACTATATAAAACTATATATAATATAAAACTAAAACTACAATTAGTGCTATGCATATGCTAAGTAACTGTATACTTTCTTCCATACGCCTTCAGCTTAGGCGCGTTTCGTTATTTTCACACGCAAACCATCCTTCGGTCTCAGAATCAGTTCACCCAAAAGTGTGAGATCCTCACGTCTGTCGATCGATTCGATTTTGTATTTGCGCAAAATCGTTGACAACACTGCCTTCTCCTCGAGTATGGCGAACTTCTGTCCAATACAGTTACGTGGACCAGCGCTGAAGGGTATGTAGGCGAAAGGATGACGACCGACGCAATTCTCGGGCAAAAAGTTATCGGGATTGAATTGTTCGGGTTTGGGGAAAGATTTCGCATTGCGATGCAGCATGTAGGTGACAATGATGGCGGTGGTGCCGGCAGGTATCAGGTAGTTACCTAACAATAAACAATTTTGGAAGTGAATATCTATATTAAAAACGTTAGATATTTCCAAACTCACCAATCTTGACATCCTCACCAATGGAGCGCGCCATCATCGGCACACTGGGGAACAGACGCAACGCGTCCTTGATGCAACACTCCAAATAACGCATATCCATTAAATTCTGCATGGTCGCTGGTGTTTCTTTGTCATCGCCAAAGATCGATTGCAGCTCCTCCACCACACGTTCCTGATATTCGGGATGTGAGCCGAGCAAGAAGAGTGTCCATGAAATCGCTGCCGAGGTAGTGTCATGACCTTCAAACATAAATGTGTCGACTTCTTCACGTATATCCTCATTGGAGAGCACGGCACCATCTTTCGAGGCATTAATGAGTAGATCCAAGAAAGCGAGACGTTTCTTTTTGCCCAAATCATCGTAAGCATCGGGTGCGCTATTCATATTGTTGTTGAGTATATTCTCGGCTAATTCGGCTTTGCGTTCGCGTATCACACGATTGGAGAAACCGTGCAAAGTATTGATATAACTCTCGTGACGTTTGTAATCTTCGGTGAAACGGAAAATGCTGTCGAATTGTAGCCATAATTTCGATTGGCGATTTTGCACGATGGAGCCGATGCTGGAAGAAAGGATGGAAGAGGGAATGAATATTATAGAATAAAATAAAAATAAAACCAAAATAATTTTAACTAAAAGTGAAAATCTTAAGCTTTTATCGTATTTCGAACTTTAGATATTTTATTTATCGATAGTTTCCATTTAACGATTTTTTATTTTCGCTATAAACCACTGTGTACATGTTCTATTGCACCTATATAACGGTTTATTTGTTTGTATGTCTGCGTGCTGGCATGTTGTGCGTCCCGTTATCTCGACTAAATGTGGAAAACTTCATTTGTCAGAGTTGAGTTCGTTTGGTGTTGCCGCCAAACTGACATCTTAATCTCGCATATTTTCCACATGAGCGCATACCACCCTATAAAAATTTTATCGAACGCATGTGAGCTTGTTTCACTGTCAAACTTGACAGCTCTCGATATTAAACTTTTGTGCACTTCAGTGACAACTCATTTGGCTCGCATATACCAACACACATACATACATATATATCTATATATGTTTGGTAGTACACATGTTACGCACATTACCACTTTCATTTCGCACACGCACACACCAATTATATGGCGAATGCTTTTAGATTTGGGGCAAGAGTAAATTGAATTTCGCAGAATTCTGCTGTTTCATATTGGCTAAATTGAATTGTTAGACCTGAACGAGGTGTGGATGTGGAGTACTTGCAATTGTGTGCAGAGATCATATCTATCGGCGAATATTTGACACACAATTATTACTTATCTCTTATATGCAGACTTTGAACACATACATAGTTACAATATATTTTGCCAATAAACATTATAGATGAAAAGCAAAATTATTTATAATAAAACTGATGTTTTTGCGATTGATTCACTATTCATTCCAAGCGGAGACAAAATTCAAAATTAGCGAAATATGAAAAGTGTTGTATCACTCAGCAAAGGGTAGAGTGATATTTGTGGTAGGGAAAGGGTTAGCGTATTTGGTAAAACCATCAATAATTCGAAGTCGGTTCAATTATATTAGAAACCAGACAACATTACTAAAATTACTATAAATATAAGCAGACGCTCAGCCAACTGACCAGAAAAAGTTGTAAGTGGCAACAATCTTATACTATAAAACTATACTGCCCAATAGCAGAGTAAGGTTGAAGATCAATTAAAATTATGCAATAAAGGATAATAAATAAATTTTGCAGATTGTCTTCGGAATTATTATTCTCTGATCTGAAAATGTTAAGCCATACAAAAAATATGCACTAATTTGCTGTTCCAAGCGCACCCAGCACACTCCTCAATAAGTTTACAGAACCCATAACAAATGGTAGTAAATATTGAAATTCCTCCACCTGCGAACACTCAATATTGTATCATGAAAAAAAGTATAGCTCTCAAGTCGCATTAAGGGGTTAGGGGTAGTAACGATTTTAAAATATCATTTATTTTTTGTTTTTTTTTTTGCATCTTCGTTAAGTGTAATGTTTTAAAAATATGCTCTGAAAATTGGAAGTGGATCCGATAATTACTTTTTGAGTTATTCGACAAATACCAAAGAGCGCTAGGGCACTCCAAAACGCTAGTGTGAAACTTTAAATGCGTTTTTCTCAAAACTATGTTTTTTGAACTGGTGACAACTGTAATTCAAAAACCATTCAGACCACAGATTTTAGTGAAACTTATACAGAATACATAATAATCCAGGGTCGGATCGAAGCTTTTTTGTTTTTTCAAAAATTTTGATTTTTTAAGACCAATTTACTGTCGATTTTTTCCTGAAAATATAGAAAAAAAATTCCTGAGCCCACCATTTTGTTAATTTTGTAAAAAAAAAAAGAAAAAAGCTTCGATCCGGCCCAGGAATATCTATTTATATAACTAATTTTTCCTATCCGATTGATTGTAGATGAATCTACGAGGACTTATGATTGTCACCGCAAGGACCTTTTTTGGAACTGGTTCAACACAAACCGCTATAACTTTCAAGTCAAAACATTGTGTAATAATGTCATATTATTATTAATAGCAAAAAAATTAACCCCCTAACCCCTTAAGATAGTTGAAATCTCGGAGAAATCTAGACTATAACGGAATGCCAGTTTTTAGTTAAAATATATTTGAACTGTAGATTAAATATTCTTTAAAATCACATTTCGTCATTACTTTGTACAAAAGTAGCTCTTTTTATTTTCAATTAGGAATAAATTAGCAATCATGATAGAAAACGATTTACTGTTCTTCGAATATTATTGATAACGAGTACTTGGCAAATTTACATTTGGTTCGAACTGTTAAGAACAACACGGAGACTACATTTTTAATGCCTCATCCAAAACTTACTCAAGAATGTTTGCAGGATGACCCAAAACTAGACTTGATTGCTGACAAAAAGCTCGCATTATCTTGATTAGAGATATGATGCCTTACTTTTCTTCAGGTTTACGATTTTTTTTTTAGTAATCATATTTACCGATCGTTTGCACTGCGTCAAGAATGATTTAAAAAATTATACAAAATTCTTATAATTTTCGAGTAATTTTTTTTAATTTTAATACATTTTTTTTTATTAAATATAACTTTTAATATGTATGTTAAGTAAGTAATTATAAATCACAAACACTTAACACTCTTGTGCGATGCTAACCTTTGAAGCCACTCTCTAATTAATCAGGTTTTAGAACGTTTTGTGTTGTGAAAAAAATTGCAAAAAGTTGTATTTTATTATATATATATATAATATATAATTTTTCGCAAAGTGTGAATGCCACTGAAGCTGCAAAAATTAGCACTTGTGAAAACAAAAATATTATGATTCTGTTCTCATTCAATTTGCAATAATTATATTTGAAATGTGTGACCAGGTTAAAATTTATACAAATGTACTTAGACATATGTATGTCTGCCTAAAGTCTTGTATTTCTGTTTATTGGCCATGACTTTGAGTTTAAGAGGCAAATTAAATTAAATTTTAGCATTAATTAGTGACAAAAGTAGATTTTTACACACATATAGACACATACATATTTGTCCTAAACCAGCATTTCGAGGTGGCATATTATTATTTCAGAAATTGAATGAAGTGTTAGACCCTGGTATTTCACACACAAAAAATAGTCGAAAAAGTACGACACTTTTCTTTAGTTCTCTAGTTCACTTTATACTGAGATGTATCTTAGAAAAATACGCCAGAATACTATTAAACATAGAAATAAATAACTACTACCATAATTTGACATAATATGAGAGATTCGTTTAATATAGTCGATTAGAATCTTCATCATAGCGAAATATTAACTAATTGACTCAATTAAGGTCTTAAGCCTTAAAATACATACAACTCTCTTCTGTATTTAAAAAGAAAGATACATAAGTCTAAAGGAAGTGGATATATTACCGTCCTTAATAAAAATTAAAGAAATGAAGTAAGAGTTCCAAGCTTACCCATAAACAGCTTTCACATATTCCGAATCGCTATTGTCTTGCGCATGAATACTGCGACCCATAGCCGTTTCTAAATAAAATGTATGTTTCGATAAAAATAGATTAATAAATATTTACAGCTATTTAAACAATTTTTTCTCTGTGTTTTTTGTTTTTTTTTTTTTATACACCAATTACATCAATGAAGCAAGCACCTACCACACACGATGTCCAGCGTGCAGAGCGTCACATATGGAAAGATATTGAAGGCCTCGGCGCCCACTTCGCGCTCCAATTTGCGTGCCAAAACAGCGCTCTCCTCATTGAAGACATCGATAAAATCATCCAAAATTTTGAAATGGAATGCGGGTGTCAAAATCTAACAAAAAATATTTTATTTTATAAATAAAATCAATTTCATTAAAAAAAATTAATTTTAATAAAAAAAATAATATTGCATAAAAATTTAATATAATAAATAAAATTATTTTATTATTGTATTGACTTTGAACTTGGTGCGTGAAGACAGCACAAATGTTTGCGTAATTGGGTGAGCAACAAAGAATAACAGCAAAGTAGTTATTTTTAGCAGTCTTAATATTATATCTGTGTCGCACACACACTCGAGCTCATTTACATACAAATCTGCATACTTATAACTCATTTGTGTTTATTTTAACGCTTACCTTTCTTCTCGAATGCCATTTCCGGCCATAGCTCGTCAACAGCCCGGTACCCAGCCATGGTCGCAAATAATCGTAATCGTGACTTTTATCTATGAATTTTTGGCTATTCAAGATTGGCTGTAATCAGAAAGTGTAGACAATTTTTAATTACCGCATTGTAATTAAACAACAACAAAAACAATAACAAAATACATTAAAAATTGAAAGTGAAGAAGGTTTCCCACGTTATTATGTGTGTTTTGGGTGTCGGTTGGGTAGTTAGGTCGAATAAAAAAAATGAAAATTTAACTTAATGATTACAAATTACTCCTCAACTTTTACGAGCAATTTTGGTTAGCTAAACCAAAACAAACTATTAAATCTTGAGTAAGCTTTAACCTTGATGAAGTAATGGCAACAAATTTAAGATACATTTTTGTTATCTATATTTCACAAGCAATACTTTGGTGTCGGAAATCATTTAGTTTAATTAAAATTTAAGTTTACAACAACAAATTAGCTCTCGAACACAATTTTAAATAAATAATGTTCTCGGTGCTCTCAAAAAATTTTAGTTTGATTTTCTTATTAAATTTTTTATATAATTTATAAATATTTACAGTTATTTTATAGTAAATTTTATTAATTTCCTCTTTTGTTTTTCTTATTTTTTTGTTTTACCTCAACTGTTTCGGGATCGAACAACATCACATAAGGGCTTGGTCCTTGCCATGCTTTATTCAAACCGATACGATTGCCCCATAGTTTTATTGTGCCCGTCACACGATTGAATAATTCTGTAAATAAACAAATAAAATTTTTAAATTTTAATTTCCTAAGATTCAATAATTTTTTTTTTTTTGAAATATAATAAATTACTTTTTCTCATTAATTACTTAAAGCTAAATTTAGATGAAGTACAAAATAAATTTAATTAATTAGTATTTATGATTAAGTCTATGGCATTTTGAAACTACAATTGTAATTATCCAATTTTGATATTATACCCTGAATTTACCATATTGGATCCAAAACGAACCACTACATTTCAAAGAAAATAATTATTAGTAATTTTGTCTTGCTTTTTAAGACACTTTCTGCTTTAGTTTTGTTTTTTTTTTCACCTTTTTTATTTCTGTATAAACCTCAATCAGAACTCAAGCTAAACTCAAAATACGGTGTATGGAAATCGTAAACTATACAATCACCAAGAACACATAAACACTTCTTATGGAATTAAACTAGAAACGTTTTCCATCAAATAAATCTTCTAGACATTTTAAAATTAATGTAATTCTTAAATATAAAACGAAAACAACTGGAAGAGTGTTAGTTTTAGGAAAACTATCCGATGAACTATTACTATTGTAATTGTAGTTGTGGCACTATGCCCCAGCAATTTAATAGGGGAATTATTTGTTCCCGAATTAAAAAAAAAATATATATCATTTAAATATGTGCGATATAGTCTTTTGAAGACTTGTGTTCTCTTATTAGAGAAAAAGTAGAAAAACTGCATAAAAATTCACTTGAAGGTTTGAAGGTTATGAGGTCTGGAACTCCTGCTAGTGATCACTGACATTTTAACAAATAGTAAGTTTAAGTTTAATAATACATATGTACATCTGTTGATTTTGCAACCCTCCTTACTTATTCATTATACAATGTTTCATCTTTAGCATATGATTATTAGTTATCTAAACAGATTTTATATTGACAATGCTAACTTTCACTTTTATAGAAAAAGTTTCACTTTCTTTAGAAAAGAAAGCTATTATCCGTCTTGAAATTATAAAATCGAATACAAAATTAAAAAAATTATTTTGTATATCTTAAAAACGCGTATTTTATGACTGATTTTATAAATATCTTAAATCATGATGAAACAAATTGTTTGAGCGATGTCTGTCTGAATTGTGAAATTTGACCATTTTTATTTGAGAAGCCATAGAATTCTACACCCGCCTCTGTAAATAATTAAAATGCAAAATTCAAGTTCAACAAATAGCACAGAGAATAGACTTAAAAAACCCGTGTTCTCGCTCTCCTATAAGTGTCACATACAAATGTAATAAACTCATTGATTAAGGGTATTCTTGTAGCCATTAGTTTGCTCACTTCAATAATTTATTATTTAATAAACCTATAGCGAGAGTCCATTAATTCCATTTTACAGCAATTAAAATCCATTTTTACAGCATTTATCGAAAATTAAATTGAAGAATAATCGTAATTCGTTTAGCAACCATTTGCATAAGTGATCCACAAGTACAAATATTTAGAGAGCCACCTAAGGTGTGTAGGCGGAACTGCTGCGATGAGTATTCGATAGACTGTATTGACATTAGCGCCAAGGCATGTAACGGTGTGTATATAGTGAGTGTTCACTTGAGCATTTCTAATGAATTAGTGACGTATTGGCAACAAATTTAATTAAGTTTGTTAATAAACTTGAGTATTAGTGGATATATATGTATGTATATATATTTTCACATTGAATTGCATTCAAGAATTTGTTCATCTAAATACAGTTTCTAATGAGTTTTAATTCGGTTAAGGTGACAAGTGCATTGTATATATGTATGTATGTATATTGAGTATGCAACTGTGAGCTTCACTCAACAGCCTCAAGGGGTTTCCGCGCATGGGCGTTCAGCAAATAGACAATGATTTATACAATGTTGTAAGTACATACTTATTTACATATGTTTGTCTGTATATAAATAACTTCGTATGCATGTATATAATCACGTTTTTCCCAAATCATTTGTATGATTTTGTCAAATTACATTTGCCGCGTCATGGTTAATAACTCGGCCAGTAGTACCAAATTTTGTTACAACTGCGTTTACATATGTGCTAATATGTGCTTATGTATGTCATCTGCAATTTGCAGCTTTTCACAATATGTATATTAACAAAAAAAACTCATAATAATTACAGAAAATTCACCTTCACAGCATTTACAGTTATTTTGGATGTCACGAAAAGCAGCTTCTTGCTGTGCAGTTATTTAAGATAATAATATATGTATGTAGTACAGACAGTAAATGCGTGTTTTTAATTTATGTATGTCAGGTGCAAAATGTAAAACCGACAATTGCGCCCACTACCGTCAGACAAGCATACATACATACATACACATATAAACAAAAGGTTATTTATCAACAATGACATTATTGTGTGCTCTTCTTGCAACCACACTTCACACATGTATAACATAAGTATGCATGTTTGTGTGTGTTTTTATTCACTTTCATTGTCATCTCCATCGTCTGTGTTGTCAGCCCGAGTTTTGTGAATGGTAACAAAGTGGGCAACCCATTCGACCAATGTCACCTGGTCCGTGGTGTTTGCAATTGAATTAGAGGCAAAGTTGTTGGTTTTTTAATGCGGACATTATTGTTGTTATTATTACCGTTACCAAATGTGTGGGGCTCAATCAACACTGCAGAGTTATTTTTATTTTTTTTTGTATTTTAATTTTACAATTGTTGTGAAGATTATTTATGTCTGTGTGCTCTTTTGAGCTGCAAACATTTATGTGAATGAATGTATATACATATATGTACATATACATATGTTATGTTTATATAAACATACAAAATTATTGTCTGCATTCGCTTGAGATATCTTGTGATTGCTTCCACTAACTTTCGTCTCGAATTTTCGGTAGTTGTGGAATTGAATTGAAAAAAAAAAAAAAAATGAAAACTAAATTTAAAACAAGTAAGGAAGGGCTAAGTTCGGGTGTAACCGAACATTTTATACTCTCGCAATTTATTTATTTAACTTTATTTATATTATATAATACACAATTTGACCCACATATTCGTCATATATAGTGCATAAAGTCCATTAAAAGTTGGAAACCATAATATTTGGTTAGAAGCACCGAGGTCCTCGTGTTCGATATATGGGGCCTTATAAACCTATGGTCCGATTTCGGCGATTTTTAGAATGGGGCTGCCACACTATTAACATAGTATTTGTGCAAAGTTCTGCACCGATATCTTCACTAGTGCTTACTTTATATATTGTAAAGTAAAGGATTCAGATAGTCTTTCTTTTTTTTATTTTTAGACTGTAATAGGAAGTGGCTAAAAAAAGCGACTGCAGAAAGTTTGGTTTATATAGCTCTATTGGTTTGCGAGATATATACAAAAAACTTAGTAGGGGGCGGGGCCACGCCCACTTCCCCAAAAAAATTACATCCAAACATGCCCCTTCATAGTGCGATCCTTCATACCAAATTTTATTTCCATAGCTTTATTTATGGCTTAGTTATGGCACTTTATGTGTTTTCGGTTTTCGCCATTTTGTGGGCGTGGTAGTGGTCCGATTTTGCTCACTTTCGAAAGCAACCTTCCTATGGTGCCAAGAAATAAGTGTGCCAAGAAATAAGTGTGCCAAGTTTCATCAAGATATCTTAATTTTTACTCAAGTTACAGCTTGCACAGACGGACGGACGGACGGACAGACAGACATTCGGATTTGAACTCCACTCTTCACCCTGATCACTTTGGTATATATAACCCTATATCCAACTCGTTTAGTTTTGGCTGTTACAAACAACCGTTATGTGAACAAAACTATAATACTCTCTTTAGCAACATTTGTTGCGAGAGTATAAAAATATTCAATTTAAAAAAAAGTAAATAAAAAAATTAACAGTTTTATGAAAAATATAATATAATTTTTAAAATATTATATTTTTTATAAAATTTTAAAAATAATAAAAATAATATTTAAATAAAAAATATGAAATAAATTAATAAAAATTTAGCTTAGTAATTTTTATATAAAATAACAATTAATCTATAAAATTGTAATTGTATATCAAATATTAATAAAATAAATCTAATATTTTTTCGCAGCTCAAAAATTTCAATTAGCTCCGCAACCACAAAAACCTGAAAATTTGGCATAAAAAATATGACATTACTAGAAGTGTTGCTATTATCGTAAATTTTAAGCTGATTAAGTTATTATCACCATAATTATTGTCGTAATTTCTTCCGCCACTTATTTCGTGAAAAAATGTGAACAATAAATTTTCGTTACTTCTCTGAGCCAAATGATAAAAGACTTGTGCTTGAATACAGCTCAGTTAGACAGTATGCCTATGAAGAATTAGAAACGAGCTAGATACAGACATGAATATATGTAAGTATATACTACCAATAAAATAACAACAATCCAACAATATTTGTATATATGTACGTATGTGGGTGCAATTTGTTTGTCAGCAATTAGACGCGCTATATTCCCAGCACCGATGATTACTTCCACTTGTTTTATAACACAAACTTAATTATTTAATACTTTTGTTTTCACTATTTCAACTACATTTCCGCTTACACTACACTCCCTAATTATAAATGCGTACGAATGTGTGCCAAAGCGCAGATCATTCAAACAGCGGGTGTCTTCGCCAAAAAATAGTTGGAAAGTGTGTTGATGTCTTCCACCGTCGATTTGCTGTAATATCCACATTTTATACGGGCATGTAAACAAAATCTCTTTCCCTTTCTTTATTTACCCGCATAGTAAAACACCTTTTTCGCATTGTTTGAATGACATTGTTTTGCTTCTATTGTGTGTGTGTGTACAATTGAATTGTATGGTGAATATGCAAATACTGAATTGTGATTATTATATAATATTAGTTTTATTTTAAGTGAATTTTAATCGAATTCAAAGGTTCCGCATTTGAAATACATATAAACAAAGTCATGAGCTCGTTTGATTACTTTACTCAAAATTAAAAAAATAATAACAGCAAACTGATTTAGCAAACATTTACAATATTTACAATATTTTTGTTGTTGCTGTCACTCAGTTTTCTAAGATCTTGATTATTATTTTGCTCCATCTTTTGTATGACTATTACGAGATGCTCTAAATGACCAATGAGATTTTTGGAATACACTTTGTTTTACTAAAATTACTTATTTGATTTTTTAACCGGGTGGCAACTCTTAAAAAAATTTATATTTTTTTTCATGTACATTTCCGCAGTTGGGCATCTTTATTGTAGTTTTTTTTTCATCTTAATAAATTTAACTTTGAATTTTTCAATTATTTTTTATATTGGTAACAAAAGACTTTTGCGACGAACTCCTAATTTTCAATTTCTTTATACACCATTGAAATAAGAGGAAAAGGTTGAATATATTCATATTTTTGATTGCTTAGAAAATGCATCCTGTAATTAATAATAATGTTTTTCCATTTCCAAGTATATTTTTTATATTCGAATGCAAATATTTCGATTTTGGATGCTAATTTCGAAAAACGTAGAAATCACTTTTTTACTTAGTACTCAATCTCCCGATAACAATTGGTTCGATCTAATACCCAGAAAAAAGTCGATTCTGTCGTATAGTCCAATTATGTATTAATTTATTTGCTAATGAGGAAAGACTCTCTCACTCTCATTATATTAAATCTTACAATATTATTTAATTATAAAACAACTAGCAGACCGCTCCGGCTTCGCACGGGTTTAAACAAACATTTCAAAAGTTATAAGTTTTTACACACTTATACACACTCCCCCATACATATGTATGTACTTTCCCGTTTCTGGCGTGGGTTCATTTTAAAAAAGTAAAATGAAGAAAATTCGAATATGAAATTATATTTTATTTGCAATGAGCTAAAAGCAATGATTACGTTCTCAAGTGTTTGGTGTCCCTTGTCTTTCGCTCTGATTATGAAGGCGTTGGGAACGCTCAGAGCTCGACTCTCTAGTGCGAGCTTGTATATGTCTAATATTTTGTTCTTTAAGCCGCTGCACACGCTCCGTACTCGACTCTCAGGCTCGTACTTGGAAGGTTTTGAAATTTTGTTCAGCAAACAGCTTCGAGCGCTCGTTACTCGACTCTCTGGTACGCGATTGAGATGCGAAGAGAATGACTTGCAAGACGATGTTCAGTTTCAGATTAAGATTCTCCATCACGGAGTCATTTTGATACCCTCACCTAGGAACTATTTGAAGAAAGTTGAAATTCTAGCAATAAATATAATGTATAATGTAGCTTTCCAATGGTGAAAGAATTTTTGAAATCGCACAATAGTTTTTGAGTTTATTCATTACAAACATACATACAAATCGTTCCTCTTTATAATAGTAATTATATAGATTTATTAATTGTAATATGTATGTATGTACAAGTATATGCTTTCCGGTAGGTATACAATAGTGTCTACATGTTTATAATTTGTTCAGAATAAAAAATTGAACACTATAACCAATAAGAATTAGACAAGAAACAGGTGGATTTAGTAAGAACGGAAGCCATAAAATTGAAAATAAGTCCATGAGTAACCTTCGAAGGCAAGGAAGTTATTCACATTGTTTGTGCTCAATTCTCTTTCATGCGTATAACTTTGAATATAATAATATTAATAATATATTATTACGTAAATCAAGAAACACTTTATTATCCATCACGCATGTTTAAAATTTCATATTAATACAATATCAATCAATCCTCCTAAAGGCATGTCAAGTTATTCAATAATTTTTAGCTACAAAATTTTACATAAATTTTAGTAAACAAACACAAAAATGAATATGAAATAATAGTAAAATCAAAATGTCAGATTCAGTCTTTAAAACAAAACCCACAATTAACTCATCATTTGTCAAATTGGTTTATTCTTTGCCACTCGTGCATTCATACTTTAGAATTTTTCCATTCTAAATAACTTTGCTGCTTAAATATTCCACAAAAACTAGAAGCCTCTGGCGTATCCTCATATAGTTGCTATTTTTAAACCATAATATGGTAGAAGAGATATCATCAATATATATATACACAAAGTATATAACATCTAATCAGATTTTTATACACAAGTAATCTGCAAGAAGGCCCATCAACATTTGTACCTTATTTGGTATCTCTAAGCAAAACTCAATGTCAAAGCTAGTATTGAATTAAATGTTTGTATGTATGTATGTATACTTCTATAATTATTTCGCATTATTATTAAAGTCGCAACGATAAAGTAAACAATGAAATTGAATTTAATGGCGACAAATGCTTAACAGCTGCAGAGACTTCAATTCTCTCAAGAAATCTGCAAAGCAAAATAAATTTAATGCTCAAGAAAATTAGAAAAAAGTTACAAAAAGAAAAACAGACTTGCATAAGAACTCAATTATAAGACGATAAAATCTTATGATTGTCGATCCTTGAAATGTGTGCGCCAAGTGCGGTTGGTAGAATACTGTAGATAAACATATATATGTATATAGAATTTTGCTTATGAACTTATACAACAACCACACTCCACCTTTAGCGTGTTGAAATAGAATTTTGCATCAAGTGCGCGCTAACAACAATTCTCGAAGACCTTGAAGTCAATAGCAGCAGCAACAGCTTTAGCTACTCCCGAAAAATTGTTGCCGTGTCATTGCCAGCAATTGAGGCAAAGCAAATCGAGATAGAGTCGTCGTTGTTGACGTTCAAGAGCAACAATTTGCAGCTGGAAAATCTCAAAGACATAGCGAGTTTTGTGAAAGACAAATTTTTTGTCAGCGGCTAGTAAAAAAATATTAAAAAGTCTAAATGCATGGCATATAATGTACGCATGCGCAGGCGCAAAGTGATAATTTATGCTTGTTTAATATTCATACATTGAATGCCAATGTCTTTTCCACTATTCACTAATATTTATTAACTACTCAATGAAAAGTCACATTTGCAAAATAATTCCAACTACTAGAATAGGCTTCTTCTGTAGAGAGACCTTTTCAGATTTCCATTGTATAAATAACAAATTTATGTTTATGTCAAAAATTTATAGAAATGCCTCTAAATAATTAATTTCAGTTTTTGTTATTATTGTTTTTTTTTATATTGATTATGGCCTTGAAATCGTTTATTGATTTTTTTTTTCATAATGCTCCATCAACAAGTTCTTCGTTTAGTATTCGCAACTAGATAGCTTATTAACCTTGAGTGGTGCTCGCACTAGCATTTTGATTGATTATCAGTTGTGTTTAAGGAATAAATGCTGAGGTGCTGTTGGGGAAAAGAATTTAAAAATAGAGACATTTGAATAAGAAATAGACACGCAAAGTTATTTATAAAAAATAAAAACTAAAATAAACACTTTGTTTTGATAGATGATGGAGAGAATTATGTTAATTTCAATAATGCTATATTATTAATATTGCTTATATCAAATAACACATTTTTCTTTTCTTTGATGATGATGATATGTTTCGAGGGTTTAAGACTCTTAAGACAGCCGGTGAATACATGAAGAATGAGGATCTCAATTTCTATATATTCTGCGAGTTTGTAATTATTTCAGTAACAATACAAATCATAAGGTAGAAAACTTTAAAGGATGAGAATAAGGATGAATGGTATAATTTCATATTTAAATATGTCCAAATAGCTCTTTATATTCAGAACATATATAGAGTTTCATATCTATTATATTTTCCAAAATCATTTTCGGTTTTTGCGAATAATGGTGATGATCTCATACATACTATATATTCATTATAAACAGTATTAGAAAGCAACCGGTGTTAGGAAAGACAGTATATATCAAGAAAGACTATCAGATATCCAAAGTGTACTACAACGACTGAAAAGCCTTTGGTCGATGTCCAACAGGGTATATTAAGTTTGTCACGAAGTTTGTAACACCCAGAAGGAAGCGTCGGAGGCCCTATAAAGTATATATATAAATGATCAGTTTTTAAGATATCGTTTTGAAATTTTGCAAATGTTATTTTCTCTTCAAGAAGCTGCTCATTTGTCGGAATTGACGATATCAGACCACTATATCATATAGCTGTCATACAAACTGAACGATCGGAAGCAAGGGCTTGTATGGAAAGCTTCCGCATTTTACTACATATCTTCACGAAATTTGGTGTGAGTTCATAGAAATAATTTAATCTCCGGAAAAATTGTTCAGATCGGTTCACTATAGCATATAGCTGCCATACAAACTGAACGATCGGAATCAATGGCTTGTATGGAAAATTTTCGCATTTGACGTGGTATCTTCACGAAATTTGACATGGATTACTGCTTAAGGTAATTATATAATCTCCGAAGAAATTGTTCAGATCGGTTAGCTATATAACTTTAATGTTTCTAGCAAACAACCCGGCTAAAAAGAATTAGTAAAATGTTTTCTTTTTTTTTTACTTACTTTTTCTTACGTCTTTAGATTTGCTTAAACACATAGTTACTAAAAGAAATGCACCTGTGAAGGGTATATTAGCTTGGGAACAGCCGAAGTTATCATTTTTTCATGTTTTAATATTATTGGAGCAAAAGCTACTTGAGTTCTCGGTCGACTCGGACGACTTTCATCGCGAAAAACCGTTCAACCGAACGCCGTTTGGACTCAGCGTGGTAAAGAGTAATGCATTGTAATGAGTACTTAACCGTTAAATATGTTGGAGTAGATTTAACAAAACACTTATCAAGACATTGCTTTGCATCAAGGGTGGTCAGAAAGCAATGTTTTATCAAAACAAAAACTTCACTTTGTTTCATTGTAAATGAAAATGTTAGAGTTAGTGTCACTTTGAGATCAATAATATGAGAACTACGGGATGAAATGTCTTGAAATTTGGACAATATTCTGGTTTCGTTTTTTTGTGGTGCGATCTAATTAAAAATCAAACATTTTTCAGCCAGTTAAGTACTTATAAGAGCAGACAAAGGAACAATAAAAAGTCTATGGTCCACTTCGATTCTCGCATAACTAAAATAAATCACGTGAGAACATAACCATACAAAAATATAAAAAAAAAATGACAAATCAATGCATAAATTACAAATATAACCTTATTTAAAAAATATCTTTGTTTGTTAGAATATTAAGTCGTCAACGAATTAACCATATTTGGCTGACAAACTGACACAATTTTACTACCTCATAAAGCATACAAAAACTGGCCTAATGTATTCATAATTCTGTTACCGTTATGCACTATTGTAAAACTAAAAGTGACGTAAAAACAACAACAAAATGCAATAAATTAAAATAAATTAAGCTTAAGTTTGGAATTCTTGTTTTTGTTTTGATTGTTGCTTCTTTCACTTTTGGTCTGCGCTACGTCACGTTTTAACGTATAAGTTAATGATGTAGTAAAATGCCACATATGGTTAACGGCAAGCGCCACTTAAACGAAACGTAGCGATGGTAACATACAGATCTATACACAAATCGGTATAACAATTCATGAGCTTACAACTGTGTGTATGTATGTAAATATACTTGTGTATATGTTTGTATGTTTTTGTATGCAGACGAATTCATTGATGAGTAATCGAGTAGATGTGTATGTATGTACATATGTTACATTTAAATTATTTATTATTTTGTGTATATTTTTATGTCATTCGTTGGAATTTTTTTACACACTTATTTGCATATTTGTTTATGTTTATTGCATTTTAACCGAATGACTGACTTAGTTCAATGTTTACATAGTTGTTGTTGGTGTTGTGAAATAAGAAGAAATTCAATGAATCAAAGCAAACAAATGCAACTTTCTTATTAGCTAGAATTGATGCTTAGTTATTATATAATAGGTTTATCAAATATTGATTAATATGCAACAGTAACATACAGTTTTTTTATACTCTCGCAACCTGTTGCACAGAGTATTATAGTTTTGTTCACATAACGGTTGTTTGTAACACCCAAAACTAAACGAGTTAGATATAGGGTTATATATACCAAAGTGATCAGGATGAAGAGTGGAGTTCAAATCCGAATGTCTGTCTATCTGTCCGTCCGTCCGTCCGTCCGTCTGTGCAAGCTGTAAATTGAGTAAAAATTAAGATATCTTGATTAAACTTGGCACACTTATTTCTTGGCACTATAAGAAGGTTGCTTTCGAAGATGGGCAAAATCGGACCACTGCCACGCCCACAAAATGGCGAAAACCGAAAAAACATAAAGTGCCATAACTAAGCCATAAATAAAGCTATGGAAATAAAATTTGGTACAATTTGGATCGCACTATGAAGGGGCATATTTGGATGTAATTTTTTTGGAGAAGTGGGCGTGGCCCCGCCTCCTACTAAGTTTTTTGTACATATCTCGTAAACTCTAAACCTATATCAACCAAACTCTCAGGAGTCGTTTTTTCAGGCTTTTCCTTATATAGTCCAAAGGAGGACATCGGATTATAACCACGCCCACCTCCCATACGACGACTAAACGCTTTAATTCAGTAAGGGAAAACACCAGAAACCTGAAATTTCATTATAAAGAAGGTACAGAAGGGCTCCACCCAAATTGGTATACACAATTTTAAGTCCACTTATGGGCCAAAAACCATATCTCCGAAACTACTCGACCAATATCAATGAAATTTGGTTTGTAATATTTTCCTTGCATCTCAATGATATTTTAGGAAAATAGGCCAAATCGCTTCACAACCACGCCGACTTCCCATATACCAGAACTTTGAAGTCGATCTGAATCGTTTACATTACAATACATAAAGTAAGCACTAGTGACGATATCGGAACAGAACTATGAATAAATACTGCATTTATAGTGTGGCAGCCCCTTTCTAAAAATCGCCGAAATCGGACCATAGGTATTCAAGGCCCCATATATCGAATATGAGGACCTCGGTGCTTCTAACCTAATATTAGGGTTTAAAACTTTCAATGGACTTTATACCATATATATGACGAATATGTGGGTCAAATGGTCTATTATATAATATTGAATAAATATATTGCGAGAGTATAAAATGTTCGGTCACAACCGAACTTACCCCTTCCTTACTTGTTATTACTATTTTTATTGAAAAAAGGAGTCAATCTATCACAGGTTGAATATCTTTGGGGTCGTAGTTGACAAATATATAATATTTATATGGATGGTTTATTGGATCTTAGAGGCATAACTCTGGCTTTACGTTTACATAAATAAACTATTTTCAGTATTTGATGTGCGAACAATAATGGTGCAGCTATCACGGCTCTCTTATATTCTGATAAAGTTATTGTCTGGTGTAGTTTACTTGTTCGAAGTATTATTGATCCATAATTTTTAAAAGAAAGAAACTTTCTGATTCACGGCACGAAAATCAAATGTCTAAATGCTAAGGGCTAAATTTAATAACCATAATATTAAATTTAAAAGAAAAAATTTATTTGTGGGATTTCGATATATTTGTTCATAAGATGTTATTGAAATCTGGAAAATTTTGTTTTTGTGACTAATTTTACATTGGGATAAGTTGCTGCAGTTCTTAAATAATGCATAAATTTTATGGAAACATATGTGAGTTAATACATAACTCCTTAATCTAGTGAAAAAGTGACGTAATTTGATTATTATCCGCTATTAAGCGGAAGCATGTGAGAACTAGAATAGCATCAGTATTCTAATTACAATTCTTGAATATTTAACAAATTCATCAAGAAGATAAACTGGTTTGATGATAAAGGGAACAGGAAAATTAACTAGGCTACCCGGTTAAACAAATACTATAAAAAAATACATTATATACAAAATTATTTAAATAATATACAACCGTTATTTAGTATAGACACATTTAAAAAGTTCCAAGCCGTTATGAACACATTGCGGAAATGATCCTTAAACTGGTTATGTCCAATTAACATAATTTTCTTCTAATATTTATATAATAATAAAAGAAGCATGTCATGTTATTTATAACGGAAACACGTGGAAAAATTTGAGATACTAGAAATACTTAGTGCTGATTAGCGGCAGACCAGAACCGGACAACGTTCTTACATAAATATACGAGTATTTAAGAATAATCAATGTAAACGGTATAGAATACAAATTTGGCAATTCGAACGTTTAACCGAAATCGTATAACCAGTTTCGAATTGTTTAATTTGAAATGTGTGCAGCAAGTTTTGAAGTGTTACAGCGACGTTAACAAAGCGTTTCGATATTTTTTTTGCCGCCGTAAATGACGTAAAAAACTTCCGGCTTCATGGCAAGTTAAAATAATTTGATAATCAATATTGCGGAAGAAGTTGATAGAACGCTTGAGTTACTAATTCGAATTGTCTAACAACTTTTGTATTCTGGATTATTTTCAAAAAAATAACACACAAACAAACATTACGTAATATTCAACTACTTGAGCGCAAATGCCGCAACATTGAAGTGTTTGTTGTTAAGAAGTTCTTAGAAAAAAGCTGCATGAAAGCATAAGATACTCGAAAGCAAAGTAAATAATAACCAACTGTGTTTGTATGTATGCATTTGAGTTAACGAATTGAATATTCGCACTTTAAAAATTTATTTAGTTTTTTTTTCTAATTTTAACATTTGATTAACACGGAAATTTTATTAATTTATATACATATATACAAAAATAACTTGTATTGTCTGCTGGCCAACAGCCAATGTTCTTGGTTAATCAAAACCATAAAACTTGTCTTCCTCAATATTTGACCTTGAATTTGGGTTAATGTGTATACTTTATAAACGCTTTGAGAAATTATCTAAACATTTCCCTTTGCGTTGATTTTTTGCAAAAAATCTTATAGACAACAACAAAATACACACACATGAATATAAATGTGTTTGTATATATGTCT